>NW_023493707.1:275000-371972 GCF_013265735.2 Oncorhynchus mykiss
ACAGGGTCGGGTGGTCCAGTTCCCTATTGGACAGAGGTTAGAGGTCAGAGAACTAACAGGTTAGGGTGGTCCAGCTCCCTATTGGACAGAGGTTAGAGGTCAGAGAACTAACAGGTTAGGGTGGTCCAGCTCCCTATTGGACAGAGGTTAGAGGTCAGAGAACTAACAGGTTAGGGTGGTCCAGTTCCCTATTGGACAGAGGTTAGAGGTCAGAGAACTAACAGGGTCGGGTGGTCCAGTTCCCTATTGGACAGAGGTTAGAGGTCAGAGAACGAACAGGGTCGGGTGGTCCAGTTCCCTATTGGACAGAGGTTAGAGGTCAGAGAACTAACAGGGTCGGGTGGTCCAGCTCCCTATTGGACAGAGGTTAGAGGTCAGAGAACTAACAGGGTCGGGTGGTCCAGTTCCCTATTGGACAGAGGTTAGAGGTCAGAGAACTAACAGGGTCGGGTGGTCCAGTTCCCTATTGGACAGAGGTTAGAGGTCAGAGAACTAACAGGGTCGGGTGGTCCAGTTCCCTATTGGACAGAGGTTAGAGGTCAGAGAACTAACAGGGTCGGGTGGTCCAGTTCCCTATTGGACAGAGGTTAGAGGTCAGAGAACTAACAGGGTCGGGTGGTCCAGTTCCCTATTGGACAGAGGTTAGAGGTCAGAGAACTAACAGGTTAGGGTGGTCCAGCTCCCTATTGGACAGAGGTTAGAGGTCAGAGAACTAACAGGGTCGGGTGGTCCAGTTCCCTATTGGACAGAGGTTAGAGGTCAGAGAACTAACAGGTTAGGGTGGTCCAGCTCCCTATTGGACAGAGGTTAGAGGTCAGAGAACTAACAGGTTAGGGTGGTCCAGTTCCCTATTGGACAGAGGTTAGAGGTCAGAGAACTAACAGGGTCGGGTGGTCCAGTTCCCTATTGGACAGAGGTTAGAGGTCAGAGAACGAACAGGGTCGGGTGGTCCAGTTCCCTATTGGACAGAGGTTAGAGGTCAGAGAACTAACAGGGTCGGGTGGTCCAGCTCCCTATTGGACAGAGGTTAGAGGTCAGAGAACTAACAGGGTCGGGTGGTCCAGTTCCCTATTGGACAGAGGTTAGAGGTCAGAGAACTAACAGGGTCGGGTGGTCCAGTTCCCTATTGGACAGAGGTTAGAGGTCAGAGAACTAACAGGGTCGGGTGGTCCAGTTCCCTATTGGACAGAGGTTAGAGGTCAGAGAACTAACAGGGTCGGGTGGTCAAGTTCCCTATTGGACAGAGGTTAGAGGTCAGAGAACTAACAGGGTCGGGTGGTCCAGTTCCCTATTGGACAGAGGTTAGAGGTCAGAGAACTAACAGGTTAGGGTGGTCCAGCTCCCTATTGGACAGAGGTTAGAGGTCAGAGAACTAACAGGGTCGGGTGGTCCAGTTCCCTATTGGACAGAGGTTAGAGGTCAGAGAACTAACAGGTTAGGGTGGTCCAGCTCCCTATTGGACAGAGGTTAGAGGTCAGAGAACAAACAGGTTAGGGTGGTCCAGTTCCCTATTGGACAGAGGTTAGAGGTCAGAGCTTGCTAGTCCTCCCATATTATTATCTAAATTATAGATCTCAAGTACTTTTCTTTATTTTAATAAATAACATTCCACCAGCTACATGTAATACTAATACTGTCCTGATGACCTGTTGACCTCTACTGTCCCCATCTGACCTGTTGACCTCTACTGTCCTGATGACCTGTTGACCTCTACTGTCCTGATGACCTATTGACCTCTACTGTCCTGATGACCTGTTGACCTCTACTGTCCTGATGACCTGTTGACCTCTACTGTCCTGATGACCTGTTGACCTCTACTGTCCTGATGACCTGTTGACCTCTACTGTCCTGATGACCTGTTGACCTCTACTGTCCTGATGACCTGTTGACCTCTACTGTCCTGATGACCTGTTGACCTCTACTGTCCTGATGACCTGTTGACCTCTACTGTCCTGATGACCTGTTGACCTCTACTGTCCTGATGACCTGTTGACCTCTACTGTCCTGATGACCTGTTGACCTCTACTGTCCTGATGACCTGTTGACCTCTACTGTCCTGATGACCTGTTGACATCTACTGTCCCCATCTGACCTGTTGACCTCTACTGTCCTGATGACCTGTTGACCTCTACTGTCCTGATGACCTGTTGACCTCTACTGTCCTGATGACCTGTTGACCTCTACTGTCCTGATGACCTGTTGACCTCTACTGTCCTGATGACCTGTTGACATCTACTGTCCCCATCTGACCTGTTGACCTCTATTGTCCTGATGACCTGTTGACCTCTACTGTCCTGATGACCTGTTGACCTCTACTGTCCTGATGACCTGTTGACCTCTACTGTCCTGATGACCTGTTGACCTCTACTGTCCTGATGACCTGTTGACCTCTACTGTCCTGATGACCTGTTGACCTCTACTGTCCTGATGACCTGTTGACCTCTACTGTCCTGATGACCTGTTGACCTCTACTGTCCTGATGACCTGTTGACCTCTACTGTCCTGATGACCTGTTGACCTCTACTGTCCTGATGACCTGTTGACATCTACTGTCCCCATCTGACCTGTTGACCTCTACTGTCCTGATGACCTGTTGACCTCTACTGTCCTGATGACCTGTTGACCTCTACTGTCCTGATGACCTGTTGACCTCTACTGTCCTGATGACCTGTTGACCTCTACTGTCCTGATGACCTGTTGACCTCTACTGTCCTGATGACCTGTTGACATCTACTGTCCCCATCTGACCTGTTGACCTCTACTGTCCTGATGACCTGTTGACCTCTACTGTCCTGATGACCTGTTGACCTCTACTGTCCTGATGACCTGTTGACCTCTACTGTCCTGATGACCTGTTGACCTCTACTGTCCTGATGACCTGTTGACCTCTACTGTCCTGATGACCTGTTGACATCTACTGTCCCCATCTGACCTGTTGACCTCTATTGTCCCGATGACCTGTTGACCTCTACTGTCCTGATGACCTGTTGACCTCTATTGTCCTGATGACCTGTTGACCTCTACTGTCCTGATGACCTGTTGACCTCTACTGTCCTGATGACCTGTTGACCTCTACTGTCCTGATGACCTGTTGACCTCTACTGTCCTGATGACCTGTTGACCTCTACTGTCCTGATGACCTGTTGACCTCTACTGTCCTGATGACCTGTTGACCTCTACTGTCCTGATGACCTGTTGACCTCTACTGTCCTGATGACCTGTTGACCTCTACTGTCCTGATGACCTGTTGACCTCTACTGTCCTGATGACCTGTTGACCTCTACTGTCCTGATGACCTGTTGACCTCTACTGTCCTGATGACCTGTTGACCTCTACTGTCCTGATGACCTGTTGACCTCTACTGTCCTGATGACCTGTTGACCTCTACTGTCCTGATGACCTGTTGACCTCTACTGTCCTGATGACCTGTTGACCTCTACTGTCCCCATCTGACCTGTTGACCTCTACTGTCCTGATGACCTGTTGACCTCTACTGTCCTGATGACCTGTTGACCTCTATTGTCCCCACCTGACTTGTTGACCTCTATTGTCCCCACCTGACCTGTTGACCTCTATTGTCCCCACCTGACTTGTTAACCTCTATTGTCCCCACCTGACCTGTTGACCTGTTGACCTCTACTGTCCCCATCTGACCTGTTGACCTCTATTGTCCCCACCTGACCTGTTGACCTGTTGACCTCTACTGTCCCCATCTGACCTGTTGACCTCTATTGTCCCCACCTGACCTGTTGACCTGTTGACCTCTATTGTCCCCACCTGACTTGTTGACCTCTATTGTCCCCACCTGACCTGTTGACCTGTTGACCTCTACTGTCCCCATCTGACCTGTTGACCTCTATTGTCCCCACCTGACTTGTTGACCTCCATTGTCCCCACCTGACCTGTTGACCTGTTGACCTCTATTGTCCCCATCTGACCTGTTGACCTCTATTGACCCCATCTGACCTGTTGACCTCTATTGTCTCCACTTGACCTGATGACCTCTATTTTCCCCACTTGACCTGTTGACCTCTATTGCCCCTACCTGACCCGTTGACCTCTATTGCCCCCACCTGACTTGTTGACCTCTATTGCCCCCACCTGACTTGCTTGACCTCTCGTCTGATGGTCTTGGACAGAGAAAAGGTCTTGGTCTGAATCCGCTTGATGGCCACCGTCCTTCCATCACTAGAGGAGAGGATCAACAGGTTTACTAGAGAATCAACAGGTATACTAAAGGACTAACAGGTATACTATAGGATTAACAGGTATACTATAGGATTAACATGTATACTGTAGAATCAACAGGTTTACTAGAGAATCAACAGGTATACTATAGGATTAACAGGTTTACTATAGGATCAACAGGTTTACTATAGATTTAACAGGTATACTATAGGATCAACAGGAATACTATAGGATTAACAGGTTTACTATAGGATCAACAGGTTTACTATAGGATTAACAGGTTTACTATAGGATCAACAGGTTTACTATAGGATTAACAGGTTTACTATAGGATCAACAGGAATACTATAGGATTAACAGGTTTACTATAGGATCAACAGGTTTACTATAGGATTAACAGGTTTACTATAGGATCAACAGGAATACTATAGGATTAACAGGTTTACTATAGGATCAACAGGTTTACTATAGGATTAACAGGTTTACTAAAGGATTAACAGGTTTACTATAGAATTAACAGGTATACTATAGAATTAACATGTATACTGTAGAATCAACAGGTATACGAGATATAAGAACTACTAATGATTATAGGATACAAATACTACCAATATATACAATACTACCAATATATACAATACTACCAATATTTACAATACTACCAGTATATACAATACTACCAATATATACAATACTACCAATATATACAATACTACCAGTATATACAATACTACCAATATATACAATACTACCAGGATATACAATACTACCAATATATACAATACTACCAATATATACAATACTACCAATATATGCAAATACTACCAATATATACAATACTACCAATATATACAAATACTACCAATATATACAATACTACCAATATATACAATACTACCAATATATACAATACTACCAGGATATACAATACTACCAATATATACAATACTACCAATATATACAATACTACCATTATATACAATACTACCAATATATACAATACTACCATTATATACAATACTACCAATATATACAAATACTACCAGGATATACAATACTACCAACATATACAATACTACCAATATATACAATACTACCATTATATACAATACTACCAATATATACAATACTACCAATATATACAATACTACCAATATATACAATACTACCATTATATACAAATACTACCAATATATACAATACTACCAATATATACAATACTACCAATATATACAATACTACCATTATATACAAATACTACCAATATATACAATACTACCAGTATATACAATACTACCAATATATACAGCTATACTGAGGAGAACAGCATGATCAAGATGTGTGTGTGTGTGTGTGTTACAGAGACTCAGTATGTCCCGGTGTGTGTGTGTATGTGTGTGTTTCAGACACACTCACTATATCCCGGTGTGTGTGAACAGTTGTTTGCGTGAGTTAGCCTGGGTTGTACAGGAGCTGAGAGCAGTGACACAGCTGGCGTTGGAATCACTGTTAGCAATAGGGGCTGACAGGATACTGCCCATAGTAGTCCTGGCTATCTGGTCTGGTGGGGAGGAGGAGAGAGAAGAGAGGAGAGGGAGGGAGGAGAGAGGAGAGCAGGAGGAGGAGAGAGAAGAGAGGGGAGGGAGGGAGGAGAGAGAGAGAGGGGGGAGAGAGAGAGAGAGAGAGAGAGAGAGAGAGAGAGAGAGAGAGAGAGAGAGAGAGAGAGGGGAGGGAGGGTGGGAGGGAGCGAGGTAGAGAGAGAGAAGAGAGGGGAGGGAGGGAGGGAGGGTGAAGAGAGAGGGGAGGGAGGGAGAGAGAGGGGAGGGAGAGAGGGAGGGAGGAGAGAGGAGAGCAGGGGGAGGAGGAGAGAAATAGAGTGGAGCGGGGAGGGAGGAGAGAGAGAGAGAGAGAGAGAGAGAGAGAGACGGAGGGAGGGAAGAGAGGAGAGCAGGGGGAGGGGTGAGTGGGAGGAGAGAAAAAGAGTGGAGGGAGGAGAGAGAGAGAGAGAGAGAGGGGAGGGAGGTTAACAGTGTTAGAATATAATCAACATAAATAACAAATTGAAAAATACAGAAGAGTTTTAATATCTATTTGACACATATAGAATAGTATAGTAGTACCGTGTTTAATCTGCCTGATATATATTATAGTAGTACCGTGTTTAATCTGCCTGATATATATTATAGTAGTACCATGTTTAATCTGCCTGATATATATTATAGTAGTACCATGTTTAATCTGCCTGATATATATTATAGTAGTACCGTGTTTAATCTGCCTGATATATATTATAGTAGTACCATGTTTAATCTGCCTGATATATATTATAGTAGTACCATGTTTAATCTGCCTGATATATATTATAGTAGTACCGTGTTTAATCTGCCTGATATATATTATAGTAGTACCATGTTTAATCTGCCTGATATATATTATAGTAGTACCATGTTTAATCTGCCTGATATATATTATAGTAGTACCATGTTTAATCTGCCTGATATATATTATAGTAGTACCATGTTTAATCTGCCTGATATATATTATAGTAGTACCATGTTTAATCTGCCTGATATATAGTATAGTAGTACCATGTTTAATCTGCCTGATATATATTATAGTAGTACCATGTTTAATCTGCCTGATATATATTATAGTAGTACCATGTTTAATCTGCCTGATATATAGTATAGTAGTACCATGTTTAATCTGCCTGATATATATTATAGTAGTACCATGTTTAATCTGCCTGATATATAGTATAGTAGTACCATGTTTAATCTGCCTGATATATAGTATAGTAGTACCATGTTTAATCTGCCTGATATATATTATAGTAGTACCATGTTTAATCTGCCTGATATATAGTATAGTAGTACCATGTTTAATCTGCCTGATATATATTATAGTAGTACCATGTTTAATCTGCCTGATATATATTATAGTAGTACCATGTTTAATCTGCCTGATATATAGTATAGTAGTACCATGTTTAATCTGCCTGATATATATTATAGTAGTACCATGTTTAATCTGCCTGATATATATTATAGTAGTACCGTGTTTAATCTGCCTGATATATATTATAGTAGTACCATGTTTAATCTGCCTGATATATAGTATAGTAGTACCATGTTTAATCTGCCTGATATATATTATAGTAGTACCATGTTTAATCTGCCTGATATATATTATAGTAGTACCATGTTTAATCTGCCTGATATATATTATAGTAGTACCATGTTTAATCTGCCTGATATAAATTATAGTAGTACCATGTTTAATCTGCCTGATATAAATTATAGTAGTACCATGTTTAATCTGCCTGATATATATTATAGTAGTACCATGTTTAATCTGCCTGATATATATTATAGTAGTACCATGTTTAATCTGCCTGATATATATTATAGTAGTACCATGTTTAATCTGCCTGATATATATTATAGCAGTACCATGTTTAATCTGCCTGATATATATTATAGTAGTACCATGTTTAATCTGCCTGATATATATTATAGTAGTACCATGTTTAATCTGCCTGATATATATTATAGCAGTACCATGTTTAATCTGCCTGATATATATTATAGTAGTACCATGTTTAATCTGCCTGATATATATTATAGTAGTACCATGTTTAATCTGCCTGATATATATTATAGTAGTACCATGTTTAATCTGCCTGATATATATTATAGTAGTACCATGTTTAATCTGCCTGATATATATTATAGTAGTACCATGTTTAATCTGCCTGATATATATTATAGCAGTACCATGTTTAATCTGCCTGATATATATTATAGTAGTACCATGTTTAATCTGCCTGATATATATTATAGTAGTACCATGTTTAATCTGCCTGATATATATTATAGTAGTACCATGTTTAATCTGCCTGATATATATTATAGTAGTACCATGTTTAATCTGCCTGATATATATTATAGTAGTACCATGTTTAATCTGCCTGATATATATTATAGTAGTACCATGTTTAATCTGCCTGATATATATTATAGTAGTACCATGTTTAATCTGCCTGATATATATTATAGTAGTACCATGTTTAATCTGCCTGATATATATTATAGTAGTACCATGTTTAATCTGCCTGATATATATTATAGTAGTACCATGTTTAATCTGCCTGATATATATTATAGTAGTACCATGTTTAATCTGCCTGATATAAATTATAGTAGTACCATGTTTAATCTGCCTGATATAAATTATAGTAGTACCGTGTTTAATCTGCCTGATATATATTATAGTAGTACCGTGTTTAATCTGCCTGATATATATTATAGTAGTACCGTGTTTAATCTGCCTGATATATATTATAGTAGTACCGTGTTTAATCTGCCTGATATATATTATAGTAGTACCATGTTTAATCTGCCTGATATAAATTATAGTAGTACCATGTTTAATCTGCCTGATATAAATTATAGTAGTACCGTGTTTAATCTGCCTGATATATATTATAGTAGTACCATGTTTAATCTGCCTGATATATATTATAGCAGTACCATGTTTAATCTGCCTGATATATATTATAGTAGTACCATGTTTAATCTGCCTGATATATATTATAGTAGTACCATGTTTAATCTGCCTGATATATATTATAGTAGTACCGTGTTTAATCTGCCTGATATATATTATAGTAGTACCATGTTTAATCTGCCTGATATATATTATAGTAGTACCATGTTTAATCTGCCTGATATATATTATAGTAGTACCATGTTTAATCTGCCTGATATATATTATAGTAGTACCATGTTTAATCTGCCTGATATATATTATAGTAGTACCATGTTTAATCTGCCTGATATATATTATAGTAGTACCATGTTTAATCTGCCTGATATATATTATAGTAGTACCATGTTTAATCTGCCTGATATATATTATAGTAGTACCATGTTTAATCTGCCTGATATATATTATAGTAGTACCATGTTTAATCTGCCTGATATATATTATAGTAGTACCATGTTTAATCTGCCTGATATATATTATAGTAGTACCGTGTTTAATCTGCCTGATATATATTATAGTAGTACCATGTTTAATCTGCCTGATATATATTATAGTAGTACCATGTTTAATCTGCCTGATATATATTATAGTAGTACCATGTTTAATCTGCCTGATATATATTATAGTAGTACCATGTTTAATCTGCCTGATATATATTATAGTAGTACCATGTTTAATCTGCCTGATATATATTATAGCAGTACCATGTTTAATCTGCCTGATATATATTATAGCAGTACCATGTTTAATCTGCCTGATATATATTATAGTAGTACCATGTTTAATCTGCCTGATATATATTATAGTAGTACCATGTTTAATCTGCCTGATATATATTATAGTAGTACCATGTTTAATCTGCCTGATATATATTATAGTAGTACCATGTTTAATCTGCCTGATATATATTATAGTAGTACCGTGTTTAATCTGCCTGATATAAATTATAGTAGTACCATGTTTAATCTGCCTGATATATATTATAGTAGTACCATGTTTAATCTGCCTGATATATATTATAGTAGTACCATGTTTAATCTGCCTGATATATATTATAGTAGTACCATGTTTAATCTGCCTGATATAAATTATAGTAGTACCATGTTTAATCTGCCTGATATATATTATAGTAGTACCATGTTTAATCTGCCTGATATATATTATAGTAGTACCATGTTTAATCTGCCTGATATATATTATAGTAGTACCGTGTTTAATCTGCCTGATATATATTATAGTAGTACCGTGTTTAATCTGCCTGATATAAATTATAGTAGTACCATGTTTAATCTGCCTGATATATATTATAGTAGTACCATGTTTAATCTGCCTGATATAAATTATAGTAGTACCGTGTTTAATCTGCCTGATATATATTATAGTAGTACCATGTTTAATCTGCCTGATATATATTATAGCAGTACCGTGTTTAATCTGCCTGATATAAATTATAGTAGTACCATGATTAATCTGCCTGATATAAATTATAGTAGTACCATGTTTAATCTGCCTGATATATATTATAGTAGTACCGTGATTAATCTGCCTGATATATATTATAGTAGTACCATGTTTAATCTGCCTGATATATATTATAGTAGTACCGTGATTAATCTGCCTGATATATATTATAGTAGTACCATGTTTAATCTGCCTGATATAAATTATAGTAGTACCATGTTTAATCTGCCTGATATATATTATAGTAGTACCGTGTTTGATCTGCCTGAAGTCAATGATCCAGCTCTCATCCCAAAGCATCCTCTGTTTCTGGTATTTAAACCACTGAAGAAGAAGAGATGAGTACACACAACAACATCAACTTTATTGTGTGTGTGTGTGTGTGTGTGTGTGTGTGTGTGTGTGTGTGTGTGTGTGTGTGTGTGTGTGTGTGTGTGTGTGTGTGTGTGTGTGTGTGTGTGTGTGTGTGTGTGTGTGTGTGTGTGTGTGTGTTCAGTTCAGTTAAATAGTGTAATTCGAAACAAGAAAACAACAACGTTTGATTTTACTGAATGTTCAAGAGAGAGATTAAATAAATAAATACTGCAGTCAGTAAATAAAGAAATGGATAATAATACTACTGTAAATACTTGAATAAATGAATGAATACTAAAATAAATAAATAAATACTATAGTAAATAAATAAATACTGTAGTAAATAAATACATAAATAAATACTATAGTAAATAAATAAATAAATAAATACTATAGTAAATAAATAAATACTGTAGTAAATAAATAACTACTATAATGAATAAATAAATACTGTAGTAAATAAATACATAAATAAATACTATAGTAAATAAATAAATAAATAAATACTATAGTAAATAAATAAATACTATAGTAAATAAATAAATAAATAAATACTATAGTAAATAAATAAAAAATATAGTAAATAAATAAATACTATAGTAAATAAATAAATACTATAATGAATAAATAAATACTATAGTAAATAAATATTATAGTAAATAAATACATAAATAAATAATATAGTAAATAAATAAATACATAAATAAATAAAATAGTAAATAAATAAATAAATACTGTAGTAAATAAATAAATAAATACTAGGGTAAATAAATAAATAAATAAATACTATAGTAAATAAATAAATAAATAATATAGTAAATAAATAAATAATATAGTAAACAAATAAATACTGTAGTAAATAAATAAATACTATAATGAATAAATAAATACTAAATTAAATACTAGTAAATTAATATTATAGTAAATAAATGCATAAATAAATAATATAGTAAATAAATAAATAAATAAATACTGTAGTAAATAAATAAATACTATAGTAAATAAATAAATAAATACTATAGTAAATAAATAAATACTGTAGTAAATAAATAAATAAATACTATAGTAAATAAATAAATACATAAATAAATGCTATAGTAAATAAATAAATAAATACTATAGTAAATAAATAAATAATATAGTAAATAAATAACTACTATAGTAAATAAATAAATACTATAGTAAATAAATAAATACCGTAGTAAATAAATAAATAAATATTATAGTAAATAAATAAATACTATAATGAATAAATAAATACTATAATAAATAAATATTATAGTAAATAAATAAATACCATAGTAAATAAATATATATTATAGTAAATAAATAAATATTATAGTAAATAAATAAATACTATAGTAAATAAATAAATACTATAGTAAATACATAAATACTGTAGTAAATAAATAAATAAATACTATGGTAAATTAATAAATAAATACTATAGTAAATTAATAAATAAATACTATTGTAAATTAATAAATAAATACTATAGTAAATAAATAAATACTATAGTAAATAAATACATATCGTAGTAAGTAAATAAATAAATACCATAGTAAATTAATAAATAAATACTATAGTAAATTAAGAAATAAATACTATAGTAGGTGACTGTTAAAGTAACAGAGTGGTAGTATTTTGTTTTTTACGTAGCTGCTGTCCACTCTACCTACTCACTCTGCTGTCCACTCTGCTGTCCACTCTACCTACTCACTCTGCTGTCCACTCTGCTGTCCACTCTACCTACTCACTCTGCTGTCCACTCTGCTGTCCACTCTGCCTACTCACTCTGCTGTCCACTCTGCTGTCCACTCTACCTACTCACTCTGCTGTCCACTCTGCTGTCCACTCTACCTACTCACTCTGCTGTCCACTCTGCTGTCCACTCTACCTGCTCACTCTGCTGTCCACTCTGCTGTCCACTCTACCTACTCACTCTGCTGTCCACTCTACCTACTCACTCTGCTGTCCACTCTGCATACTCACTCTGCTGTCCACTCTGCCTACTCACTCTGCTGTCCACTCTACCTACTCACTCTGCTGTCCACTCTACCTACTCACTCTGCTGTCCACTCTGCTGTCCACTCTACCTACTCACTCTGCTGTCCACTCTACCTACTCACTCTGCTGTCCACTCTACCTACTCACTCTGCTGTCCACTCTACCTACTCACTTTGCTGTCCACTCTACCTACTCACTCTGCTGTCCACTCTACCTACTCACTCTGCTGTCCACTCTACCTACTCACTCTGCTGTCCACTCTACCTACTCACTCTGCTGTCCTATCTGCTGTCCACTCTACCTACTCACTCTGCTGTCCACTCTGCTGTCCACTTTGCTGTCCACTCTACCTACTCACTCTGCTGTCCACTCTGCTGTCCACTTTGCTGTCCACTCTACCTACTCACTCTGCTGTCCACTCTACCTACTCACTCTGCTGTCCACTCTACCTACTCACTCTGCTGTCCACTCTACCTACTCACTCTGCTGTCCACTCTGCTGTCCACTCGACCTACTCACTCTGCTGTCCACTCTACTGTCCACTCTACCTACTCACTCTACTGTCCACTCTACCTACTCACTCTACTGTCCACTCTACCTACTCACTCTGCTGTCCACACTACCTACTCACTCTGCTGTCCACTCTACCTACTCACTCTGCTGTCCACTCTACCTACTCACTCCGCTGTCCACTCTACCTACTCACTCTGCTGTCCACTCTGCTGTCCACTCTACCTACTCACTCTGCTGTCCACTCTACCTACTCACTCTGCTGTCCACTCTACCTACTCACTCTGCTGTCCACTCTGCATACTCACTCTGCTGTCCACTCTGCCTACTCACTCTGCTGTCCACTCTACCTACTCACTCTGCTGTCCACTCTACCTACTCACTCTGCTGTCCACTCTGCTGTCCACTCTACCTACTCACTCTGCTGTCCACTCTACCTACTCACTCTGCTGTCCACTCTACCTACTCACTCTGCTGTCCACTCTACCTACTCACTTTGCTGTCCACTCTACCTACTCACTCTGCTGTCCACTCTACCTACTCACTCTGCTGTCCACTCTACCTACTCACTCTGCTGTCCACTCTACCTACTCACTCTGCTGTCCTATCTGCTGTCCACTCTACCTACTCACTCTGCTGTCCACTCTGCTGTCCACTTTGCTGTCCACTCTACCTACTCACTCTGCTGTCCACTCTGCTGTCCACTTTGCTGTCCACTCTACCTACTCACTCTGCTGTCCACTCTACCTACTCACTCTGCTGTCCACTCTACCTACTCACTCTGCTGTCCACTCTACCTACTCACTCTGCTGTCCACTCTGCTGTCCACTCGACCTACTCACTCTGCTGTCCACTCTACTGTCCACTCTACCTACTCACTCTACTGTCCACTCTACCTACTCACTCTACTGTCCACTCTACCTACTCACTCTGCTGTCCACACTACCTACTCACTCTGCTGTCCACTCTACCTACTCACTCTGCTGTCCACTCTACCTACTCACTCCGCTGTCCACTCTACCTACTCACTCTGCTGTCCACTCTGCTGTCCACTCTACCTACTCACTCTGCTGTCCACTCTGCTGTCCACTCTACCTACTCACTCTGCTGTCCACTCTACCTACTCACTCTGCTGTCCACTCTACCTACTCACTCTGCTGTCCACTCTGCTGTCCACTCTACCTACTCACTCTGCTGTCCACTCTGCCTACTCACTCTGCTGTCCACTCTACCTACTCACTCTACTGTCCACTCTACCTACTCACCCTGCTGTCCACTGTGCCTACTCACTCTGCTGTCCACTCTACCTACTCACTCTGCTGTCCACTCTACCTACTCACTCTGCTGTCCACTCTACCTACTCACTCTGCTGTCCACTCTACTTACTCACTCTGCTGTCCACTCTACCTACTCACTCTGCTGTCCACTCTACCTACTCACTCTGCTGTCCACTCTGCTGTCCACTCTGCTGTCCACTCTACCTACTCACTCTGCTGTCCACTCTACCTACTCACTCTGCTGTCCACTCTACCTACTCACTCTGCTGTCCACTCTAGCTACTCACTCTGCTGTCCACTCTGCATACTCACTCTGCTGTCCACTCTACCTACTCACTCTGCTGTCCACTCTACCTACTCACTCTGCTGTCCACTCTACCTACTCACTCTGCTGTCCACTCTACCTACTCACTCTGCTGTCCACTCTACCTACTCACTCTGCTGTCCACTCTGCTGTCCACTCTACCTACTCACTCTGCTGTCCACTCTACCTACTCACTCTGCTGTCCACTCTACCTACTCACTCTGCTGTCCACTCTACCTACTCACTTTGCTGTCCACTCTACCTACTCACTCTGCTGTCCACTCTACCTACTCACTCTGCTGTCCACTCTACCTACTCACTCTGCTGTCCACTCTACCTACTCACTCTGTTGTCCTATCTGCTGTCCACTCTACCTACTCACTCTGCTGTCCACTCTGCTGTCCACTTTGCTGTCCACTCTACCTACTCACTCTGCTGTCCACTCTGCTGTCCACTTTGCTGTCCACTCTACCTACTCACTCTGCTGTCCACTCTACCTACTCACTCTGCTGTCCACTCTACCTACTCACTCTGCTGTCCACTCTACCTACTCACTCTGCTGTCCACTCTGCTGTCCACTCGACCTACTCACTCTGCTGTCCACTCTACTGTCCACTCTACCTACTCACTCTACTGTCCACTCTACCTACTCACTCTACTGTCCACTCTACCTACTCACTCTGCTGTCCACACTACCTACTCACTCTGCTGTCCACTCTACCTACTCACTCTGCTGTCCACTCTACCTACTCACTCCGCTGTCCACTCTACCTACTCACTCTGCTGTCCACTCTGCTGTCCACTCTACCTACTCACTCTGCTGTCCACTCTACCTACTCACTCTGCTGTCCACTCTACCTACTCACTCTGCTGTCCACTCTGCATACTCACTCTGCTGTCCACTCTGCCTACTCACTCTGCTGTCCACTCTACCTACTCACTCTGCTGTCCACTCTACCTACTCACTCTGCTGTCCACTCTGCTGTCCACTCTACCTACTCACTCTGCTGTCCACTCTACCTACTCACTCTGCTGTCCACTCTACCTACTCACTCTGCTGTCCACTCTACCTACTCACTTTGCTGTCCACTCTACCTACTCACTCTGCTGTCCACTCTACCTACTCACTCTGCTGTCCACTCTACCTACTCACTCTGCTGTCCACTCTACCTACTCACTCTGCTGTCCTATCTGCTGTCCACTCTACCTACTCACTCTGCTGTCCACTCTGCTGTCCACTTTGCTGTCCACTCTACCTACTCACTCTGCTGTCCACTCTGCTGTCCACTTTGCTGTCCACTCTACCTACTCACTCTGCTGTCCACTCTACCTACTCACTCTGCTGTCCACTCTACCTACTCACTCTGCTGTCCACTCTACCTACTCACTCTGCTGTCCACTCTGCTGTCCACTCGACCTACTCACTCTGCTGTCCACTCTACTGTCCACTCTACCTACTCACTCTACTGTCCACTCTACCTACTCACTCTACTGTCCACTCTACCTACTCACTCTGCTGTCCACACTACCTACTCACTCTGCTGTCCACTCTACCTACTCACTCTGCTGTCCACTCTACCTACTCACTCCGCTGTCCACTCTACCTACTCACTCTGCTGTCCACTCTGCTGTCCACTCTACCTACTCACTCTGCTGTCCACTCTGCTGTCCACTCTACCTACTCACTCTGCTGTCCACTCTACCTACTCACTCTGCTGTCCACTCTACCTACTCACTCTGCTGTCCACTCTGCTGTCCACTCTACCTACTCACTCTGCTGTCCACTCTGCCTACTCACTCTGCTGTCCACTCTACCTACTCACTCTACTGTCCACTCTACCTACTCACTCTGCTGTCCACTGTGCCTACTCACTCTGCTGTCCACTCTACCTACTCACTCTGCTGTCCACTCTACCTACTCACTCTGCTGTCCACTCTACCTACTCACTCTGCTGTCCACTCTACTTACTCACTCTGCTGTCCACTCTACCTACTCACTCTGCTGTCCACTCTACCTACTCACTCTGCTGTCCACTCTGCTGTCCACTCTGCTGTCCACTCTACCTACTCACTCTGCTGTCCACTCTACCTACTCACTCTGCTGTCCACTCTACCTACTCACTCTGCTGTCCACTCTAGCTACTCACTCTGCTGTCCACTCTGCATACTCACTCTGCTGTCCACTCTACCTACTCACTCTGCTGTCCACTCTACCTACTCACTCTGCTGTCCACTCTACCTACTCATTCTGCTGTCCACTCTACCTACTCACTCTGCTGTCCACTCTGCTGTCCACTCTACCTACTCACTCTGCTGTCCACTCTACCTACTCACTCTGCTGTCCACTCTACCTACTCACTCTGCTGTCCACTCTACCTACTCACTCTGCTGTCCACTCTACCTACTCACTCTGCTGTCCACTCTACTGTCCACTCTACCTACTCACTCTGCTCTCCACTCTACCTACTCACTCTGCTGTCCACTCTGCTGTCCACTCTACCTACTCACTCTGCTGTCCACTCTACCTACTCACTCTGCTGTCCACTCTACTGTCCACTCTACCTACTCACTCTGCTGTCCACTCTACTGTCCACTCTACCTACTCACTCTGCTGTCCACTCTACTGTCCACTCTACCTACTCACTCTGCTGTCCACTCTGCTGTCCACTCTACCTACTCACTCTGCTGTCCACTCTACCTACTCACTCTGCTGTCCACTCTGCTGTCCACTCTACCTACTCACTCTGCTGTCCACTCTACCTACTCACTCTGCTGTCCACTCTACCTACTCACTCTGCTGTCCACTCTACCTACTCACTTTGCTGTCCACTCTACCTACTCACTCTGCTGTCCACTCTACCTACTCACTCTGCTGTCCACTCTACCTACTCACTCTGCTGTCCACTCTACCTACTCACTCTGCTGTCCTATCTGCTGTCCACTCTACCTACTCACTCTGCTGTCCACTCTGCTGTCCACTTTGCTGTCCACTCTACCTACTCACTCTGCTGTCCACTCTGCTGTCCACTTTGCTGTCCACTCTACCTACTCACTCTGCTGTCCACTCTACCTACTCACTCTGCTGTCCACTCTACCTACTCACTCTGCTGTCCACTCTACCTACTCACTCTGCTGTCCACTCTGCTGTCCACTCGACCTACTCACTCTGCTGTCCACTCTACTGTCCACTCTACCTACTCACTCTACTGTCCACTCTACCTACTCACTCTACTGTCCACTCTACCTACTCACTCTGCTGTCCACACTACCTACTCACTCTGCTGTCCACTCTACCTACTCACTCTGCTGTCCACTCTACCTACTCACTCCGCTGTCCACTCTACCTACTCACTCTGCTGTCCACTCTGCTGTCCACTCTACCTACTCACTCTGCTGTCCACTCTACCTACTCACTCTGCTGTCCACTCTACCTACTCACTCTGCTGTCCACTCTGCATACTCACTCTGCTGTCCACTCTGCCTACTCACTCTGCTGTCCACTCTACCTACTCACTCTGCTGTCCACTCTACCTACTCACTCTGCTGTCCACTCTGCTGTCCACTCTACCTACTCACTCTGCTGTCCACTCTACCTACTCACTCTGCTGTCCACTCTACCTACTCACTCTGCTGTCCACTCTACCTACTCACTTTGCTGTCCACTCTACCTACTCACTCTGCTGTCCACTCTACCTACTCACTCTGCTGTCCACTCTACCTACTCACTCTGCTGTCCACTCTACCTACTCACTCTGCTGTCCTATCTGCTGTCCACTCTACCTACTCACTCTGCTGTCCACTCTGCTGTCCACTTTGCTGTCCACTCTACCTACTCACTCTGCTGTCCACTCTGCTGTCCACTTTGCTGTCCACTCTACCTACTCACTCTGCTGTCCACTCTACCTACTCACTCTGCTGTCCACTCTACCTACTCACTCTGCTGTCCACTCTACCTACTCACTCTGCTGTCCACTCTGCTGTCCACTCGACCTACTCACTCTGCTGTCCACTCTACTGTCCACTCTACCTACTCACTCTACTGTCCACTCTACCTACTCACTCTACTGTCCACTCTACCTACTCACTCTGCTGTCCACACTACCTACTCACTCTGCTGTCCACTCTACCTACTCACTCTGCTGTCCACTCTACCTACTCACTCCGCTGTCCACTCTACCTACTCACTCTGCTGTCCACTCTGCTGTCCACTCTACCTACTCACTCTGCTGTCCACTCTGCTGTCCACTCTACCTACTCACTCTGCTGTCCACTCTACCTACTCACTCTGCTGTCCACTCTACCTACTCACTCTGCTGTCCACTCTGCTGTCCACTCTACCTACTCACTCTGCTGTCCACTCTGCCTACTCACTCTGCTGTCCACTCTACCTACTCACTCTACTGTCCACTCTACCTACTCACTCTGCTGTCCACTGTGCCTACTCACTCTGCTGTCCACTCTACCTACTCACTCTGCTGTCCACTCTACCTACTCACTCTGCTGTCCACTCTACCTACTCACTCTGCTGTCCACTCTACTTACTCACTCTGCTGTCCACTCTACCTACTCACTCTGCTGTCCACTCTACCTACTCACTCTGCTGTCCACTCTGCTGTCCACTCTACCTACTCACTCTGCTGTCCACTCTACCTACTCACTCTGCTGTCCACTCTACCTACTCACTCTGCTGTCCACTCTAGCTACTCACTCTGCTGTCCACTCTGCATACTCACTCTGCTGTCCACTCTACCTACTCACTCTGCTGTCCACTCTACCTACTCACTCTGCTGTCCACTCTACCTACTCATTCTGCTGTCCACTCTACCTACTCACTCTGCTGTCCACTCTGCTGTCCACTCTACCTACTCACTCTGCTGTCCACTCTACCTACTCACTCTGCTGTCCACTCTACCTACTCACTCTGCTGTCCACTCTACCTACTCACTCTGCTGTCCACTCTACCTACTCACTCTGCTGTCCACTCTACTGTCCACTCTACCTACTCACTCTGCTCTCCACTCTACCTACTCACTCTGCTGTCCACTCTGCTGTCCACTCTACCTACTCACTCTGCTGTCCACTCTACCTACTCACTCTGCTGTCCACTCTACTGTCCACTCTACCTACTCACTCTGCTGTCCACTCTACTGTCCACTCTACCTACTCACTCTGCTGTCCACTCTACTGTCCACTCTACCTACTCACTCTGCTGTCCACTCTGCTGTCCACTCTACCTACTCACTCTGCTGTCCACTCTACCTACTCACTCTGCTGTCCACTCTGCTGTCCACTCTACCTACTCACTCTGCTGTCCACTCTACCTACTCACTCTACATGTGGCCTTAATAGTTGACAGTCTCATCTAAAAAATAAACCACGAATCCCCTTGTGACAAGGAAAATGGAAGCTTTGTTGTGTACAAAAAAAGACATGTTAATTGTTAAATACATTTCTAGCCTGTCTATCTGTGGGTAACAGGGTTGATGTGTTGTGCTCTACCCGCTCAGTTTTCCACCACAAAACACCAGGTAATGGTTTTAAAGAGTACCACCAGCTGACCTGCTTTTATATATTTTACATATTTCTATAATATATCTTTTACTATTTGACTAAAAGATATTCAATGTTTCTTTTATAAAAAATATCTAAAAAGTAAGTTTCACCATATTTTTTAAATTTTTTATTTGTTTATTTAACCTTTATTCAATTAACTAGGCATTAACTGGAGAGTTCAGGTCATGGAACGGGGTTAACCTTTTAAATAAGGAACAGACGTTTGTCTGTCCCCATAGGAGAACAGCTATATTATCCTATTAGCCAAAGAACCCTTTAATATTCTAAGATTCTAAGATTCTAAGATTCTAAGATTCTAAGATTCTAAGATTCTTCGATTTCTTCTTTCTGCCTTGCACATGTATTCATCCCCCTTGGTGTTTTTCCTATTTTGTTGCATTACAACCTGTCATTTAAATTGATTTTAATTTGGATTTCATGTAATGGACATACACAAAATAGTCCAAATTGTCACGTTCTGACCTTTGTTCCTTTGTTATGTCTTTGTTTTAGTATGGTCAGGGCGTGAGTTGGGGTGTGGTAGTCTATGTTCTTTTTTCTATGTTGTGTTTATGTGTTTGGCCTGGTATGGTTCTCAATCAGAGGCAGGTGTCGTTCGTTATCTCTGATTGAGAATCATACTTAGGTAACCTTTTCTCACCTGTGTTTTGTGGGTGATTATTTTCTGTTTTAGTGTTTTACCTTACAGGACTGTTTCAGGTTTTCGTTTATTTTCACGTTGTTATTTTGTATTTTCAAGTGGTCAGTAAAATAAATCCTCATGAACACATACCTCGCTGCGCATTGGTCCCACATTTCATACTCCTCGTCAGAGGAGGACGAAGAATTCCGTTACACAAATTGGTAAAGTGAAACGAAAAAAATTACTTGTTTCAAATTTTTTTAAAAAAATTAATAAACAGGAAAGCAGTGTGTGTATATGTATATCACTCACTTTGCTATGAAGCTCCTAAAACAGAGTTTAATGGCTGTGATAGAAAAAAAACTCAGGATGTGTCAACAGTATTGTAGTTACTCCACAATACTAATTTTAAATGACAGAGTGAACAAAAGGAAGCCTGTACAGAATAAACATATTCCAAAACATGCATCCTGTTTGCAATAAGGCACTAAAGTAAAACTGAAAAAAAATGTGGCAAAGAAATGTAATTATTGTCCTGAATACAAACCGTTATGTTTGGGGCAAATCCAACACAACACATCACTGAGTAAAACTCTTCATATTTTCAATGATGGTGGTGGCTGCATCATGTTATGAGTATGCTTGTCATCGGCAAAGTCTAGGGAGTTTTGAGGGGGTATAAAAAGAACGGCATAGAGCTAAATCCTAGAGGAAAACCTGGTTCAGTCTGCTTTCCAACAGACACTGGGAGATGAATTCACCTTTCAGCAGGACAGTAACCTTAAACACAAGGCCAAATCTTCACTGGATTTGCACTTCAGCGAGTCTTTATCCATATAAAACATGTGGCCTATATTAAAGGTCACCGCACAGGCTTTTCAAAATGCAATATTGGTGCATTAATACCACAGAGACGGAAAAGGAACTCTATGAGTGGAAGGACCCAGATCTTTACAGTCACCAGTCTAACACCCCTTACTGTCTTTACTATCACCAGGCTAACACCCCTTACTGTCTTTACTATCACCAGGCTAACACCCCTTACTGTCTTTACTGTCACCAGGCTAACACCCCTTACTGTCTTTACTGTCACCAGGCTAACACCCCTTACTGTCTTTACTGTCACCAGTCTAACACCCCTTACTGTCTTTACTATCACCAGGCTAACACCCCTTACTGTCTTTACTATCACCAGGCTAACACCCCTTACTGTCTTTACTATCACCAGGCTAACACCCCTTACTGTCTTTACTATCACCAGGCTAACACCCCTTACTGTCTTTACTATCACCAGGCTAACACCCCTTACTGTCTTTACTGTCACCAGGCTAACACCCCTTACTGTCTTTACTGTCACTGTGTGTGTGTGTGTGTGTGTGTGTGTGTGTATGTGTGTGTGTGTGTGTGTGTGTGTGTGTGTGCGTGTGTGTGTGTGCGTCTCACCGTGGCTGTAATGATGAAGCTAATGAACACTATGGTAACAGGCAGTCCGATGGCTACTTTGATAGCAGCCGTCATGGGACACTCCCCACAGTCAGCTGGACAGGTTGAACACACCTCCTCCACTTCATCACACACCCCATCACCACACACTGGGGAGGCAAGGAGAGGGTTACACACACACACACACACACACACACACACACACACACACACACACACACACACACACACACACACACACACACACACTGGGGAGGCAAGGAGAGGGTTACACACACACACACCCCATCACCACACACTGGGGAGGCAAGGAGAGGGTTACACACACACACACCCCATCACCACACACTGGGGAGGCAAGGAGAGGGTTACACACACACACACCCCATCACCACACACTGGGGAGGCAAGGAGAGGGTTACACACACACACACACACTGTAGAGGCAAGGAGAGGGTTACACACACACACACACACCATCACCGCACACTGTAGAGGCAAGGAGAGGGTCACACACACACACACACACACACCATCACCACACACTGTAGAGGCAAGGAGAGGGTTACACACACACACACAGTGTACCTATAACAGGCAGGACAGTGGTCTTCGCCTCCAGTGCTACCTGCATACGTCCCACTCTGATATGAGCTATGAGAGAGGTCAGCCCAGCATGGACCAGCACCACCTAGAGACAACACACACACACACACACACACACACACACACACACACACACACACACACACACACACACACACACACACACACACACACACACACACACACACACACACACACACACACAGACAGGTCAGACGCTCATACAGCTGGTCAACTGTGTGTGTGTGTGTGTGTGTGTGTGTGTGTGTGTGTGTGTGGTCCTACCTTAGCGGTCCAGTTGGTTTGAGTCATCTTGCCAGCGGTAGATAGAGTGTGTGTGAAGATCCGACCGTCGTCAGGGATCCACGGTCCACAGATCCTTTCTGTCGTCTGCGGAGAGAGAATGCTTTCTTACTAACAGTCCTTCTGTTTACAATGCTTTAATTTTCCATGGTAATAGAATAAATTAAATTGAAACAGAGAGAGAGAAAGAAAGAGAGAGAAAGAGAGAGAGAAATGGAGAGATAAATAGAGAGAAAGAGAAAGAGAGAGAGAAAGAGAGAGAAATAGAGAGAGAAATAGAGAGAGAGAGAAAGAGAGAGAAAGAGAGAGAGAAAGAGAGAGAAATAGAGAGAGAGAAATAGAGAGAAATAGAGAGAGAAATAGAGAGAGAGAAAGAGACAGACAGAGAAGGAGAAAGGGAGAGAGCGAGAAGAGTGCAAAATGTGTTTCATTATGTGCTCGTTCATTCTTGTGAGCGTCCGTGTGTGTGTGTGTGCGTCTGTGTGTGTGTGTGTGTGTGTGTGTGCGTCCGTGTGTGTGTGTGTGTGTGTATGTGTGTGTGCGTCCGTGTGTGTGTGGGTGTGTGTACCATAAATCCCAGGGGACAGGAGTGTATATTAGCATGGTGTATACAGCAGTTGTCTCCGTTACAATCCTTCCAGTTGGCAGGACAGTCGTGGCTCTCACAGAACACCCTGGCTGCTGTCGCCGAGCTGACGGAACTGAGAGAGGACACAGATAGTTGGTGTGTGTGTGTCCGTCCGTCCGTCCGTGTGTGTGTGTGTGTGTGTCCGTGTGTGTGTGTCCATGTGTGTGTCGGACCTACCTGTGTGGGAAGATGTCGTGGTCCATAGCCCACTGGTAGAAGCTGTCCTGAGCCGTAACGGAGTAGGTCACACTAAATACATCTCCACTGACCACCTCTTCTGGAGGGCGTACCACCCACGACATCTCTAACCCTACACACACACACACACACGGACGGACAGACAGACACACGGAGAGAGAAAGGGAGAGATGGAGAAGAGAGATGAAGAAAGAGAGAGAGATAAATAATAATAAACATATTATGAAAAGATCAGTAGCCAGTAAACAATCACAATAATGGATCCCAAACTCAGTCGATGATGTTCACACACACACACACACACACACACACACACACACACACACACACACACACACACACACACACACACACACACACACACACACACACACACACACACACACACACACACACACACACACACACACACACACACACACACACACACACACACCTCTGCAGTCGATCATGTTCTGTTCAAACACACACACACACACACACACACCTCTGCAGTCGATCATGTTCTGTTCAAACACACACACACACACACACAGACCCACCTCCGCAGTCGATCATGTTCAGTTCATCAGGTTTCTCCAGAGGCCAGCAGTCATACTCGCTGTTATCCAGATCATGCCAACAGGCTACTGAACTCACTAACAGACACTACATAAACCAAAGTGAAGTCTATTTTCAATGCGCTCAGAGAACATTTCCCTTTTCTTAAAATTTTGTATAATTAGAATCAAAGAACTCAGAAACATCAACCAAATAAAGATAACACATCTGAAATGATTCTGACCACAGTAAGTTTTTACCTGAAATAAATCTATTTTTAAAATAGTTTTTAGTAAACATCAGCCTTATTCAATTTGACATTTCTTTACAAAGTAAAAATAATGAAGTATCCTTACTAGAAATATCTGTCCACAAGTTCGCTTATAATTCATGTTTCTCCGTTATTCAGCGAGAAGCCTCTAGAAGCCTCTTGTCTCTGTGTGTCTCTGCTCCTTGTCTGGTTATTGCAGACCCACAAATGAACGAGGTGTTGAGGGGAGGGGAGAGGAGGAGGAGGATGAGGATGAGGAAGAGAGGAGAGGAGGAGAGGAGATGAGAGGTGGAGATGAGAGGTGGAGAGGAAGAGGAGGAGGAGGAGGAGGATGAGGATGAGGAAGAGAGAGGAGGAGAGGAGATGAGAGGAAGAGGAGGAGAGGAGAGTACATTACAGTACTAGGCTACTAGAACGACCTTAACGCGATTAATTCTGAATGAGGTCAGTGAAATACAAATCCATTTAAAATTACTTTATTTTAATAAACTGCTTTAAATGATTCACGTTTTGAATCTCTTGTAAAGCTATTTTCTAGTAAGGCTAAAATACATTTATTCTATTCAGACAATATGTTGACAGCAACAGTCCTGTTCAGTTTTTTGGAAGAACCTACAAGCTGTTCTCTAATTGAAGAATCTATTTTATCAATGTCATCAATTATAAATTGACGTTTAGCGCCACCGTGTGGCGAAGCTTGGTATCACCTCGTCAGTTTCCCATGTGTGTGTCTCCTTTGTCCTCAGAGTCGAAGGAAAGGCCACACACCACACAGCACGATGGATGGACAGAGAAGAATACATCGCTTTCTCACGGCCAGCTGACTGAACAAAAATATAAATATAAATATATCAAGATTTTACTGATTTACAGTTCAAATAAGGACAATCAAATCAATTGAAATAAATAAATTAGGCCCTAAATCTATGGATTTCAAATGACTGGACAGGGGCACATCCTTGGGTGGGCTTGGGAGGGCATAGGCCCACCCACCTTTGAGCCAGTCCCACCCATTGGGGAGCCAGGCCCAGCCAATCAGAATGAGTTCTTCCCCACAAAAGGGCTTTATTACAGACATAAATACTCCTCGGTTTCATCAGCTGTCCTGGGGGGGTTGGTCTCAGATGATCCCGCAGGCGAAGATGCTGGATGTGGAGGTCCTGGGTTGTCGTGGTCACACGTGGTTTGTGGTTTTTAGTCCGGTTGGACGTACGGCCAAATTCTCTAAAATTACGTTGGAAGTGGCTTATGGTAGAGAATTGAACATTTAATTATCTGGCAACAGCTCTGCTGGACATTCCTGCAGTCAGCATGCCAATTGCACGCTCCCTCAAAATGAGACATCTCTGGCATTGTGTTGTGACAAAACTGCACATTTTAGAGTGACCTATTATTGTCCCCAGAACAAGGTGCACCTGCGTAATTATCAGCTTCTTGATATGCCACACCTGTCAGGTGGATGGATTATCTTGGCAAAGGAGAAATGCTGACTAACAGGGATGTAAAACAAATTTGTGTACCAAAGTTGAGAGAAATAAGCTTTTTGTGCGTATAGAACATTTCTGGGATCTTTTATTTCCATGAAACATGGGACCAACACTTTGCATGTATGTGGCATTTGTCTTGTTGGAGAGTACGGACCATAGTGTAACTAGCTCGGCCCTGTCGCTCCTGTCCAGTGACTATGTAGCCCTTAGGCACAGATCTTGGATCAGCTGATGTGTTTGTATTTGAGCTGGCCCTCCGTAGACCACTGTGTGTGTTTCGACCTCTGCAGTAGCTAGATAATACGCATATCTTGCGATATGTAGCTTGGCCTTACATCCTCTTTGTTAAATAACTACACAACCTGTGTGTGTCTACCTACCTAACCTTTCCCTCTACTGTACAGATCCAGACTGTCTCCATATGAACGCTTGGTAAACCGTGCGTGAGAGAGAGACGGGGAGGTATTTTGTCAACTGCATGGAAACAGGTGTGTCTGCCTTCCGGCAACGCTATCCCAGCCCTTTCAGATGAGACACACTCCAACTAGCTACAGAACATGATTAACAATGGTGATATGAAGCAAAACATCACCACATATTCTTCTCTTAACCTCCTGGTGTCTCATCGCTGGACTGAGGGGGTCTTCCCTAACCTGCTACCTCGCTGGACTGAGAGGGTCTTCCCAGACTAACCTGCTACCTCGCTAGACTGAGAGGGTCTTCCCAGACTAACCTGCTACCTCGCTGGACTGAGAGGGTCTTCCCTAACCTGCTACCACGCTGGACTGAGAGGGTCTTCCCTAACCTGATACCTCACTGGACTGAGAGGGTCTTCCCTAACCTGCTACCATGCTGGACTGAGAGGGTCTTCCCTAACCTGCTACCATGCTGGACTGAGAGGGTCTTCCCTAACCTGCTACCTCGCTAAACTGAGAGGGTCTTCCTCTACATCTTAGTGGTGGGCCCCACAGTACACACAACACAATCTCAACCACACCACGTTCATGGTGAGCAACTACACATACTCACTCACACTGAAACATACACAAAGGATGGCTAACCTTCCATAGACTAGACAGTTGGCAGGTGTAGTTACCATAGACTAGACAGTTGACAGGTGTAGTTACCATAGACTAGACAGTTGACAGGTGTAGTTACCATAGACTAGACAGTTGACAGGTGTAGTTACCATAGACTAGACAGTTGGCAGGTGTAGTTACCATAGACTAGACAGTTGACAGGTGTAGTTACCATAGACTAGACAGTTGACAGGTGTAGTTACCATAGACTAGACAGTTGACAGGTGTAGTTACCATAGACTAGACAGTTGACAGGTGTAGTTACCATAGACTAGACAGTTGACAGGTGTAGTTACCATAGACTAGACAGTTGGCAGGTGTAGTTACCATAGACTAGACAGTTGACAGGTGTAGTTACCATAGACTAGACAGTTGACAGGTGTAGTTACCATAGACTAGACAGTTGACAGGTGTAGTTACCATAGACTAGACAGTTGACAGGTGTAGTTACCATAGACTAGACAGTTGACAGGTGTAGTTACCATAGACTAGACAGTGGGCAGGTGTAGTTACCATAGGCTAGACAGTTGATAATGCTGTTGGTAATAAACAGACTATGAGCTGTTACTGCAGGAAGTGTTTATCCTGTTTATATTGAGCTGTGATGGCTGGAGAATCCTACAGTATCTTCAAACTGTTCGGTAACCAGTTTCCAGAGGCTGCAGTTCTCACAGATGACCACAGGGAGGCAGCAGAGTGCCAGTCATGGTGCTGGCCAACAGGATGTTGTCGATGTAGGACAGTAGAAAGCGTTCTTATAATAGACTGTTCCTATAACAAGTTGATATATTTAATATACTATTATTATTATTATTTTCGTGGAAAAAGTGTCAGATTAACATCATCAGACAAACAACATCAGATAAACACCATCAGGTAAACATCATCAGGTAAACACCATCAGGTAAACACCATCAGGTAAACACTATCAGGTAAACATCATCAGGTAAATATCATCAGGTAAACATCATCAGGTAAACACCATCAGGTAAACATCATCAGATAAACACCATCAGGTAAACACCATCAGATAAACACCAGATAAACATCATCAGGTAAAAACCAGATAAACATCATCAGGTAAACACCATCAGATAAACACCATCAGGTAAACATCATCAGGTAAACATCATCAGGTAAACACCACCAGATAAACACCAGATAAACATCATCAGGTAAACACCATCAGATAAACACCATCAGGTAAACATCATCAGGTAAACACCATCGGGTAAACACTATCAGGTAAACATCATCAGGTAAACATCAGGTAAACACCATCAGGTAAACACCAGATAAACATCATCAGGTAAACACCATCAGATAAACACCATCAGGTAAACATCATCAGGTAAACATCATCAGGTAAACACCACCAGATAAACACCAGATAAACATCATCAGGTAAACACCATCAGATAAACACCATCAGGTAAACATCATCAGGTAAACACCATCAGGTAAACACTATCAGGTAAACATCATCAGGTAAACATCATCAGGTAAACACCATCAGGTAAACACCATCAGGTAAACATCATCAGGTAAACATCATCAGGTAAACATCATCAGGTAAACATCATCAGGTAAACACCATCAGGTAAACACTATCAGGTAAACATCATCAGGTAAACATCATCAGGTAAACACCATCAGGTAAACACTATCAGGTAAACATCATCAGGTAACCACTATCAGGTAAACATCATCAGGTAAACACTATCAGGTAAACATCATCAGGTAAACATCATCAGGTAACACCATCAGGTAAACACTATCAGGTAAACATCATCAGGTAAACATCAGGTAAACACCATCAGGTAAACACCAGATAAACATCATCAGGTAAACACCATCAGATAAACACCATCAGGTAAACATCATCAGGTAAACACCATCAGGTAAACACTATCAGGTAAACACCATCAGGTAAACATCATCAGGTAAACACCATCAGGTAAACACTATCAGGTAAACATCATCAGGTAAACACCTTCAGGTAAACACTATCAGGTAAACACTATCAGGTAAACACCATCAGGTAAACACTATCAGGTAAACACTATCAGGTAAACACCATCAGGTAAACACTATCAGGTAAACAGCATCAGGTAAACATCATCAGGTAAATACCATCAGGTAAACACTATCAGGTAAACATCATCAGGTAAACACCTTCAGGTAAACACTATCAGGTAAACACTATCAGGTAAACACTATCTGATAAACATCATCAGGTAAACACTATCTGATAAATATCATCAGGTAAACACCATCACTCAACAGTCACCATCACTCAGCAGTCACCATCACTCAGCAGTCACCATCACTCAGCAGTCACCATCACTCAGCAGTCACCATCACTCAGCAGTCACCATCACTCAGCAGTCACCATTACACAAAATTTGCAACATGAAAAATGGGAATTTCAAGATACACAGGTCGTTTTCATTCAAAAGGAGGGAGAAACTTAACAATTGGCAACTAAAGTTTTCTTTAAGGAAACATATATAGGCATGGCCTCCTTCCAGTGGCTACCCATTGTGTTTTGAGCCCCACATATATATCATTTTGGTGGGGGGGCTTGACTGTTTTGCATTTATTTGGCAATAATACGTGTCACATATCAGTTTGTAAACAATGTAAAAAATACATATATTTATATATATTGTATATAACTGAGTTATGAATAAAGCTGCATACAAACATGGGTCTCTTTTTTGTTTTCGTAAGGCAGCTCCAAAATGCAGGTGTTTCAGCCCAGTGCTTTCTGTGGTGGACGCGAGCGGTGTAGTCAGGGTATAACACCAACTGGGTCCTGGACTTTCTGACAGGCCGCCCCCAGGTGGTGAGGGTAGGAAACAACATCTCCACTCCGCTGATCCTCAACACTGGGTCCCCACAAGGGTGCGTTCTCAGCCCCGTCCTGTACTCCCTGTTCACCCACGACTGCGTGGCCATGCACGCCTCCAACTCAATCATCAAGTTTGCAGACGACACAACAGTAGTGGGCTTGATTACCAACAACGACGAGGAGGCCTACAGGGAGGAGGTGAGGGCGCTCGTAGTGTGTTGTCAGGAAAATAACCTCACACTCAACGTCAACAAAACAAAGGAGATGATCCTGGACTTCAGGAAACGGCAGAGGAAGGTGGAAAGTTTTAAGTTCCTCGACGTACACATTATGGACACACTGAAATGGTCCACCCGCACAGACAGTGTGGTGAAGAAGGCGCAACAGCGCATCTTCAACCCCAGGAGGCTGAATAAATTTGGCTTGTCACCTAAAACCCTCACAAACTTTTACAGATTCACCATTTAGAGCATCCTGTCAGGCTGTATCACCACCTGGTATGGCAACTGCACCATCTAGAAGAAAAATAAACGCACACCTATTTAGGCAAGGTGCTGGCTAGCGGAGTAGAAAACTTGAAAATAAAAGAGAGCCGCACACTCTAGGAGCTCCGATGCAAAAATGTAATTACCAACGTTTCAACAGCCAAGCTGTCTTCATCAGGGTATTATCACAAACACTGCGGGAGGACTCGTTTATGTAGTGTCAAAAGACACAGGTGTCTGTAATCATGGCCAAGAGTGGCCTAATATCATTGGTTAATTATCAAATATTAAAATGTCATACAAAGAACAGCATACTGCACCACCCTCACCCACAAGGCTCTCCACAGGGTGGTGTGGTCAGCACAACGCATCACCGGGGGGCAAACTACCTGCCCTCCAGTACACCTACAGCACCTATTGTCACAGGAAGGCCAAAACTATCATCAAGGCCAACAACCACTCAAGCCACTGCCTGTTCACCCCGCTATCATCCAGAAGAGTAGGTCAGTACAGGTACATCAAAGCTTGGGCAGAGAGACTGAAAAACAGCTTCTATCTCAAGGCCATCAGTCCGTTAAACAGCCATCACTAACACAGAGAGGCTGCTGCCTACCTACAGACTCAAATCATTGGCCAATACATGGATTAAATAAATGTATCACGAGTCACTTTAAATAATGTCACTTAATATAATGTTTACGTACCCTACATTACTCATCTCATATGTATATACTGTATTTATACCATATTGAATCTTGCCTATGCCGCTCGGCCATCTCTCATCCATATGTTTATCATGTACATATTCTTATTTCATCCCTTTACATTTGTGTGTATTTGCCGAAACAAGGAGCACAAGCATTTTGCTACACTCGCAATAACATCTGCTAACCATGTGTATGTGACCAATAACATCTGCTAACCATGTGACCATTAACATCTGCTAACCATGTGACCAATAAAATTTGATTTGATTTTGATGTTGTGTAGTAAGCTGTTAGTAGCCCATGTTCCTCACCCAAATCATTTTGGTCTCTTTCCCCCTCATAACAGCCTACTGTTCTGACTTGGTGGTGCACATGTAGCCTATAACCTGTTTTAGAGAAATATAATCATCAAATATTGTAAGAGCTTTCATTGTCTGCTTATATGCCCCCTTTTATTTATTCTAGGCTTCTGACTTGGTGTGCAGGGAGAAAACTGTCAGAACGGCCCGTGTTCTGAATTCTTTCGCTGTAAATGTCAAAAGTGCTGAACAAATATTTATATTGAATACGGCCATGCTTGCTCACTAATGTCTTAATCAAAACGACGGAATGCCTCTTATGCGCTCATCGTTCCCTTATGCCGTAGTTTGAACATTTTAGTTGTCAGTAGAAACCACATTTGTTTATTGAGCAAGTCAGCCATGTCAGCTATGTTTTTTTTAAAGGCAGTAAATGAGGTTGAATGAAGTGTTTTGATGCCAGACAGCTCTGCTGATAGCCAGGTGTAGCGGTGGTAAGATGTTGGGACAGCTTTTACGTACACCGTTTGTCACCGTTCTAGTGCAATTAATGTATTGTTTAGTGTTGTGTTGTGGCTTTGCTTGAATGCATCCAACTTTTTTTGTCTTTTTTGCCCCACCAACATTTACATGCTAAAATCGCCTCCTTCAAGTATCCAGTTTCCAAAACACACATATTGATCAAATCACAACATAAGTTTCCACTGAATCTGTAGTTTCCCCCGGGGATATAGAGGAGGCTCTTCTCAACCTTATGGGGGGCTACTCTAGGTGGTTCCTGAGAGAGGTTAAGGCTGAGGTCAATCAAACCTTCTAGACCCATGCAGCATATAAGATAGAGAAGGATAACCGCCTGTCACGTTTCAGGTATGACCAAGATGCAGACAATGTCAAAGAAACACAAGTTTATTTCTGAAACAGGGGCAGGCAAACGACAGGTCAAAGGCAGGCTCAGGGTCAGGGTCAGGGGTCAGGGTCAGAGGTCAATAATCCAGAGAGGTGGGGGAAGGTACAGAACGGCAGGCAGGCTTAGTCTCAGGGTCAGGGTCAGGGGTCAACAATCCAGTGAAGTGGGGGAAGGTACAGAACAGTAGGCAGGCTCAGGGTCAGTGTCAGGGGTCAACAGTCCAGTGAAGTGGAGTGTCCCTGGATGGGGCCACAGTGTCTCCTGACCCCTCCTGTCTCAGCCTCCAGTATTTATGCTGCAGTAGTTTGTGTCGGGGGCTAGGGTCAGTTTGTTATATCTGGAGTACTTCTCCTGTCCTATTCGGTGTCCTGTGTGAATTTAAGCGTGCTCTCTCTAATTCTCTCTTTCTCTCTTTCTCTCTCTCGGAGGACCTGATCCCTAGGACCATGCCTCAGGACTACCTGACATGATGACTCCTTGCTGTCCCCAGTCCACCTGGCCGTGCTGCTGCTCCAGTTTCAACTGTTCTGCCTCATTATTATTTGACCATGCTGGTCATTTATGAACATTTGAACATCTTGGCCATGTTCTGTTATAATCTCCACCCGGCACAGCCAGAAGAAGACTGGCCACCCCACATAGCCTGGTTCCTCTCTAGGTTTCTTCCTAGGTTCTGGCCTTTCTAGGGAGTTTTTCCTAGCCACCGTGCTTCTACACCTGCATTGCTTGCTGTTTGGGGTTTTAGGCTGGGTTTCTGTACAGCACTTTGAGATATCAGCTGATGTACGAAGGGCTATATAAATACATTTGATTTGATTTGATTTGAAGTGGGGTAGGTACAGAACGGCAGGCAGGCTCATGGTCAGGTGCAGAACGGTCAAAACCAGGAAGGACTAGAAAACAGGAGCAAGAAACAAACACTGGTAGGTTTCACAAACAAAAACAAACTGGCAACAGACAAACAGAGAACACAGGGTATAAATACACAGGGGATAATGGGGAAGATGGGTGACACCTGGAGGGGTGTGGAGACAAGCACAAAGACAAGTGATACAGATCAGGGTGTGACAGACAGGAGGTAGAGAGGATAACTGTGGTTCCATTTGTGGGGACTTATTTGTTCTCAGGCTCTGGTGGGGTTCAACACTGAACTGAAATCTCATTTTCAACAGGCCCAGAATGATGATGGGGCTTTGATTCAGGGTAATCTCAGCCTATTGGAGGAATAAAAGCCTGAAGGATACTCTAGTCAATTCAAGCCTGACCAAGCAGAAAAAAAAACACTTTACCGTTACCAGTTTCTGTCCAATAGGCAATCGGGCTTGAGGGACCTCAATCAGGCATAAAGTCCAATTGGATACTATAAATGTGGTTGATGTGATTGAGTCATAAACTCAAAGTCATATATTGTAGAGACACGAATAGCACTAGAATGCAGACCACATTCAGAAGGAGAGCAGTTACTTTTAGATTACCCAAAACTCAGTAACGTAATCTGATTACATTCAGTTACTTTTAGATTACCCAAAACTCAGTAACGTAATCTGATTACATTCAGTTACTTTTAGATTACCCCAAACTCAGTAACGTAATCTGATTACATTCAGTTACTTTTAGATTACCCAAAACTCAGTAACGTAATCTGATTACATTCAGTTACTTTTAGATTACCCCAAACTCAGTAACGTAATCTGATTACATTCAGTTACTTTTAGATTACCCCAAACTCAGTAACGTAATCTGATTACATTCAGTTACTTTTAGATTACCCAAAACTAAGTAACGTAATCTGATGACATTCAGTTACTTTTAGATTACCCAAAACTCAGTAACGTAATCTGATTACATTCAGTTACTTTTAGATTACCCAAAACTCAGTAACGTAATCTGATTACATTCAGTTACTTTTAGATTACTTTCCCCTTAAGAGGCATTAGAAGAAGACATGACATGTATGTTACCAATTGAACAGCGTCTAATTGCAGTATAAATCAATTCCAGCCGTTCCAATAAATGTTAAACCCCTTGATCTTCAAGAACAGGACTTGGAAATATGGAAGTATAGATTAGCCAAATTGTTTTACCTGAGTATGACCCCAACCCTGAGGATTTATTAGCCAGCAGGCAGAACGGAACGGTCTGTTGTTTATGATTTAGTTGTCATGGAGGACTGATTGGGCTCATTGATTCGGGTTGAAAATAAATGCTGCGCTCATGGAATGGCTTTGAGCACTACTGAAAAGTGCTATTTTACATGTGATAAATGAATGCCATATGCTGCATTTGCTACAGACCTCGTGTTTACCTTTTAGTTGGTGGCACTTTGATATCTTGATAATATGCAGCTGTTTAAAGGGAAAATCCACAGATGAAACAACAACAAAATGGCTCGCCCCGCCTCTGTTTTGATAGAAAGCTGAGGGATGGTCCTGGAGAAATGTAACCACTCTCAGATTAATAGACAGAGCTGTGGATGTAAGGACTGACTATACAGGACTGACCATCCATGATATCAACATTATAGTTATAACCATGTTATGAGACTATACAGGACTGACCATCCATGATATCAACATTATAGTTATAACCATGTTATGAGACTATACAGGACTGACCATCCATGATATCAACATTATAGTTATAACCATGTTATGAGACTATACAGGACTGACCATCCATGATATCAACATTATAGTTATAACCATGTTATGAGGCTATACAGGACTGACCATCCATGATATCAACATTATAGTTATAACCATGTTATGAGACTATACAGGACTGACCATCCATGATATCAACATTATAGTTATAACCATGTTATGAGGCTATACAGGACTGACCATCCCATGATATCAACATTATAGTTATAACCATGTTATGAGACTATACAGGACTGACCATCCATGATATCAACATTGTAGTTTTAATACCAACATGGACAGTCCAGTTAGAGGTCAGGGGTCAGATGAAGGACTAATACCATTGCCATAGAAACACAATGAATAGCACTGGCAAAGAAGACAGTCCAAAAAATAAATCATAAACGTTTTGTCTGTATTGGTCACATGTGTTGAATACAACAGTACAATACAACAAGCCCTTTCACCAACAATGCAGTTTTAAAGAAAATAACAACAAAATACAAAAATACAAAATGAAAGTAAGAGATGAGAATAACAAACATTAAAAGAGCAGCAGTAAATAACAATAGCAATAGCGGGGCAATATACAGGGGGGTACCGGTGTAGAGGTAATACGTACATGTAGGTAGAGGTATTATAGTGACTATGCATAGGAGCCCTTGGTTCTCTATGGTGTTGTAGGTCAGGCCGTGACTAGGGGGTGTTCTAGTCTGTATATTTCCATGTTGGTGTGAGTGTGGTTCCCAATGAGAGGCAGCTGATTATCGTTGTCTCTAATTGGGGATCATACTTATTAAGGAGTCCCTGTTCCCACTTGCATTGTGGGATATTGTTTTGGTTAGTGCTTTGACTGCACGTATTCTAAGTTTCACTATTAAATATCACGTGGAACTCTACGCACGCTGTGCCTTGGTCCACTCATTTACACAACCGTGACAGTAATAACAGAGAGTAGCAGCAGCGTAGAAGAGGGGTGGGGCAATGCAAATAGTCTGGGTAGCCATTTGATTCAGGAGTCTTATGGCTTGGGGTTAGAAGCTATTTAGGAGTCTCTTGGATCTGGACTTTGAGCTCCGGTACCTCTTGCCGTGCGGTAGCAGAGAGAACAGTCTATGACTGGGGTGGCTGGAGTCTTTGACATTTTTTTAGGTCCTTCCTCTGACACCGCCTGGTATAGAGGTCCTGATGGTGACGTTCGTACCGCCTGGTATAGAGTTCCTGATGGTGACGTTCGTACCGCCTGGTATAGAGGTCCTGATGGTGACGTTCGTACCGCCTGGTATAGAGGTCTTGATGGTGACGTTCGTACCGCCTGGTATAGAGGTCCTGATGGTGACGTTCGTCCCATTTATTTTCCAGCGATTGAATGTGAGCTAGCAGGACGGAGGGCACGGGCTGATTAGCCACTCGTCGCCTGATCCTCACAAAGCACCCGGATCTTTTGCCTCAGTCACAGTTTCTTTCACCAGTGAAGCACAGGGATCTGGGCCTGGTCGGATCTGGGCCTGGTCGGATCTGGGCCTGGTCGGATCTGGGCCTGGTCGGATTTGGGCCTGATCGGATCTGGGCCTGGTCGGATCTGGTCGGGTGTCTGTAGTAGTATATCCCTCCCATCCGACTCATTGAGGATCTGGGCCTGGTCAGATCTGGTCGGGTGTCTGTAGTAGTATGTCCCTCCCATCCGACTCATTGAGGATCTGGGCCTGGTCAGATCTGGTCGGGGTCTGTAGTAGTATGTCCCTCCCATCCGACTCATTGAGGATTTGGGCCTGGTCAGATCTGGTCGGGTGTCTGTAGTAGTATGTCCCTCCCATCCGACTCATTGAGGATCTGAGCCTGGTCAGATCTGGTCGGGTGTCTGTAGTAGTATGTCCCTCCCATCCGACTCATTGAGGATCTGAGCCTGGTCAGATCTGGTCGGTGTCTGTAGTAGTATGTCCCTCCCATCCGACTCATTGAGGATTTGGGCCTGGTCAGATCTGGTCGAGTGTCTGTAGTAGTATGTCCCTCCCATCCGACTCATTGAGGATCTGGGCCTGGTCAGATCTGGTTGGGTGTCTGTAGTAGTATGTCCCTCCCATCCGACTCATTGAGGATCTGAGCCTGGTCAGATCTGGTCGGGTGTCTGTAGTAGTATGTCCCTCCCATCCGACTCATTGAGGATTTGGGCCTGGTCAGATCTGGTCGAGTGTCTGTAGTAGTATGTCCCTCCCATCCGACTCATTGAGGATCTGAGCCTGGTCAGATCTGGTCGGTGTCTGTAGTAGTATGTCCCTCCCATCCGACTCATTGAGGATTTGGCCCTGGTCAGATCTGGTCGGGTGTCTGTAGTAGTATGTCCCTCCCATCCGACTCATTGAGGACCTGGGCCTGGTCAGATCTGGTCGGGTGTCTGTAGTAGTATGTCCCTCCCATCCGACTCATTGAGGATCTGAGCCTGGTCAGATCTGGTCGGGTGTCTGTAGTAGTATGTCCCTCCCATCCGACTCATTGAGGATCTGGGCCTGGTCAGATCTGGTCGGGGTCTGTAGTAGTATGTCCCTCCCATCCGACTCATTGAGGATTTGGGCCTGGTCAGATCTGGGTCGGGTGTCTGTAGTAGTATGTCCCTCCCATCCGACTCATTGAGGATCTGAGCCTGGTCAGATCTGGTCGGGTGTCTGTAGTAGTATGTCCCTCCCATCCGACTCATTGAGGATCTGGGCCTGGTCAGATCTGGTCGGGTGTCTGTAGTAGTATGTCCCTCCCACCCGACTCATTAATGATCTGGGCCTGGTCAGATCTGGTTGGGTGTCTGTAGTAGTATGTCCCTCCCATCCGACTCATTGAGGATCTGGGCCTGGTCAGATCTGGGTCGGGTGTCTGTAGTAGTATGTCCCTCCCATCCGACTCATTGAGGATCTGGGCCTGGTCAGATCTGGGCCTGGTCAGATCTGGTCGGGTGTCTGTATTATATCCCTCCCATCCGACTCATTGAGGATCTGGGCCTGGTCAGATCTGGGTCCGGTGTCTGTAGTAGTATGTCCCTCCCATCCGACTCATTGAGGATCTGGGCCTGGTCAGATCTGGGTCGGGTGTCTGTAGTAGTATGTCCCTCCCATCCGACTCATTGAGGATATGGGCCTGGTCAGATCTGGGCCTGGTCAGATCTGGGCCTGGTCAGATCTGGTCGGGTGTCTGTATTATATCCCTCCCATCCGACTCATTGAGGATCTGGGCCTGGTCAGATCTGGGTCGGGTGTCTGTAGTAGTATGTCCCTCCCATCCGACTCATTGAGGATCTGGGCCTGGTCAGATCTGGGTCGGGTGTCTGTAGTAGTATGTCCCTCCCATCCGACTCATTGAGGATCTGGGCCTGGTCAGATCTGGGTCGGGTGTCTGTAGTAGTATGTCCCTCCCATCCGACTCATTGAGGATCTGGGCCTGGTCAGATCTGGGTCGGGTGTCTGTAGTAGTATGTCCCTCCCATCTGACTCATTGAGGATCTGGGCCTGGTCAGATCTGGGTCGGGTGTCTGTAGTAGTATGTCCCTCCCATCCGACTCATTGAAGATTTGGGCCTGGTCAGATCTGGGTCGGGTGTCTGTAGAAGTATGTCGCTCCCATCCGACTCATTGAGGATCTGGGCCTGGTCAGATCTGGGTCGGGTGTCTGTAGTAGTATGTCCCTCCCATCCGACTCATTGAGGATTTGGGCCTGGTCAGATCTGGGCCTGGTGTCTGTAGTAGTATATCCCTCCCATCCGACTCATTGAGGATCTGGGCCTGGTCAGATCTGGGCCTGGTGTCTGTAGTAGTATATCCCTCCCATCCGACTCATTGAGGATATGGGCCTGGTCAGATCTGGGCCTGGTCAGATCTGGGCCTGGTCAGATCTGGGCGGGTGTCTGTATTATATCTCTCCCATCCGACTCATTGAGGATCTGAGCCTGGTCAGATCTGGGTCGGGTGTCTGTAGTAGTATGTCCCTCCCATCCGACTCATTGAGGATTTGGGCCTGGTCAGATCTGGTCGAGTGTCTGTAGTAGTATGTCCCTCCCATCCGACTCATTGAGGATCTGAGCCTGGTCAGATCTGGTCGGTGTCTGTAGTAGTATGTCCCTCCCATCCGACTCATTGAGGATTTGGCCCTGGTCAGATCTGGTCGGGTGTCTGTAGTAGTATGTCCCTCAGGTCCGACTCATTGAGGATCTGGGCCTGGTCAGATCTGGTCGGGTGTCTGTAGTAGTATGTCCCTCCCATCCGACTCATTGAGGATCTGAGCCTGGTCAGATCTGGTCGGGTGTCTGTAGTAGTATGTCCCTCCCATCCGACTCATTGAGGATCTGAGCCTGGTCAGATCTGGTCGGGTGTCTGTAGTAGTATGTCCCTCACGTCCGACTCATTGAGGATCTGGGCCTGGTCAGATCTGGTCGGGTGTCTGTAGTAGTATATCCCTCCCATCCGACTCATTGAGGATCTGGGCCTGGTCAGATCTGGGTCGGGTGTCTGTAGTAGTATGTCCCTCCCATCCGACTCATTGAGGATCTGGGCCTGGTCAGATCTGGTCGGTGTCTGTAGTAGTATATCCCTCCCATCCGACTCATTGAGGATTTGGGCCTGGTCAGATCTGGGTCAGGTGTCTGTAATAGTATGTCCCTCCCATCCGACTCATTGAGGATCTGAGCCTGGTCAGATCTGGTCGGGTGTCTGTAGTAGTATGTCCCTCCCATCCGACTCATTGAGGATCTGGGCCTGGTCAGATCTGGTCGGGTGTCTGTAGTAGTATGTCCCTCCCACCTGACTCATTGAGGATCTGGGCCTGGTCAGATCTGGTTGGGTGTCTGTAGTAGTATGTCCCTCCCATCCGACTCATTGAGGATCTGGGCCTGGTCAGATCTGGGTCGGGTGTCTGTAGTAGTATGTCCCTCCCATCCGACTCATTGAGGATCTGGGCCTGGTCAGATCTGGGCCTGGTCAGATCTGGTCGGGTGTCTGTATTATATCCCTCCCATCCGACTCATTGAGGATCTGGGCCTGGTCAGATCTGGGTCCGGTGTCTGTAGTAGTATGTCCCTCCCATCCGACTCATTGAAGATCTGGGCCTGGTCAGATCTGGGTCGGGTGTCTGTAGTAGTATGTCCCTCCCATCCGACTCATTGAAGATTTGGGCCTGGTCAGATCTGGGTCGGGTGTCTGTAGAAGTATGTCCCTCCCATCCGACTCATTGAGGATCTGGGCCTGGTCAGATCTGGGTCGGGTGTCTGTAGAAGTATGTCCCTCCCATCCGACTCATTGAGGATTTGGGCCTGGTCAGATCTGGGCCTGGTGTCTGTAGTAGTATATCCCTCCCATCCAACTCATTGAGGATCTGGGCCTGGTCAGATCTGGGCCTGGTGTCTGTAGTAGTATATCCCTCCCATCCGACTCATTGAGGATATGGGCCTGGTCAGATCTGGGCCTGGTCAGATCTGGGCCTGGTCAGATCTGGGCGGGTGTCTGTATTATATCCCTCCCATCCGACTCATTGAGGATCTGAGCCTGGTCAGATCTGGGTCGGGTGTCTGTAGTAGTATGTCCCTCCCATCCGACTCATTGAGGATCTGAGCCTGGTCAGATCTGGTCGGGTGTCTGTAATAGTATGTCCCTCCCATCCGACTCATTGAGGATTTGGCCCTGGTCAGATCTGGTCGGGTGTCTGTAGTAGTATGTCCCTCACGTCCGACTCATTGAGGATCTGGGCCTGGTCAGATCTGGTCGGGTGTCTGTAGTAGTATGTCCCTCCCGTCCGACTCAATGAGGATCTGAGCCTGGTCAGATCTGGTCGGGTGTCTGTAGTAGTATATCCCTCCCATCCGACTCATTGAGGATCTGGGCCTGGTCAGATCTGGGTCGGGTGTCTGTAGTGGTATGTCCCTCCCATCCGACTCATTGAGGATCTGGGCCTGGTCAGATCTGGTCGGGGTCTGTAGTAGTATGTCCCTCCCATACGACTCATTGAGGATTTGGGCCTGGTCAGATCTGGGTCGGGTGTCTGTAGTAGTATGTCCCTCCCATCCGACTCATTGAGGATCTGGGCCTGGTCAGATCTGGTCGGGTGTCTGTAGTAGTATGTCCCTCCCACCCGACTCATTGAGGATCTGGGCCTGGTCAGATCTGGTTGGGTGTCTGTAGTAGTATGTCCCTCCCATCCGACTCATTGAGGATCTAGGCCTGGTCAGATCTGGGTCGGGTGTCTGTAGTAGTATGTCCCTCCCATCCGACTCATTGAGGATCTGGGCCTGGTCAGATCTGGGCCTGGTCAGATCTGGTCGGGTGTCTGTATTATATCCCTCCCATCCGACTCATTGAGGATCTGAGCCTGGTCAGATCTGGTCGGGTGTCTGTAGTAGTATGTCCCTCCCATCCGACTCATTGAGGATCTGGGCCTGGTCAGATCTGGTCGGGTGTCTGTAGTAGTATGTCCCTCCCACCCGACTCATTGAGGATCTGGGCCTGGTCAGATCTGGTTGGGTGTCTGTAGTAGTATGTCCCTCCCATCCGACTCATTGAGGATCTGGGCCTGGTCAGATCTGGGTCGGGTGTCTGTAGTAGTATGTCCCTCCCATCCGACTCATTGAGGATCTGGGCCTGGTCAGATCTGGGCCTGGTCAGATCTGGTCGGGTGTCTGTATTATATCCCTCCCATCCGACTCATTGAGGATCTGGGCCTGGTCAGATCTGGGTCCGGTGTCTGTAGTAGTATGTCCCTCCCATCCGACTCATTGAGGATCTGGGCCTGGTCAGATCTGGGTCGGGTGTCTGTAGTAGTATGTCCCTCCCATCCGACTCAATGAAGATTTGGGCCTGGTCAGATCTGGGTCGGGTGTCTGTAGAAGTATGTCCCTCCCATCCGACTCATTGAGGATCTGGGCCTGGTCAGATCTGGGTCGGGTGTCTGTAGTAGTATGTCCCTCCCATCCGACTCATTGAGGATTTGGGCCTGGTCAGATCTGGGCCTGGTGTCTGTAGTAGTATATCCCTCCCATCCGACTCATTGAGGATCTGGGCTTGGTCAGATCTGGTCGAGTGTCTGTAGTAGTATGTCCCTCCCATCCGACTCATTGAGGATCTGAGCCTGGTCAGATCTGGTCGGTGTCTGTAGTAGTATGTCCCTCCCATCCGACTCATTGAGGATTTGGCCCTGGTCAGATCTGGTCGGGTGTCTGTAGTAGTATGTCCCTCACGTCCGACTCATTGAGGATCTGGGCCTGGTCAGATCTGGTCGGGTGTCTGTAGTAGTATATCCCTCCCATCCGACTCATTGAGGATCTGGGCCTGGTCAGATCTGGGTCGGGTGTCTGTAGTAGTATGTCCCTCCCATCCGACTCATTGAGGATCTGGGCCTGGTCAGATCTGGGCCTGGTCAGATCTGGTCGGGTGTCTGTATTATATCCCTCCCATCCGACTCATTGAGGATCTGGGCCTGGTCAGATCTGGGTCCGGTGTCTGTAGTAGTATGTCCCTCCCATCCGACTCATTGAGGATCTGGGCCTGGTCAGATCTGGGTCGGGTGTCTGTAGTAGTATGTCCCTCCCATCCGACTCATTGAAGATTTGGGCCTGGTCAGATCTGGGTCGGGTGTCTGTAGAAGTATGTCCCTCCCATCCGACTCATTGAGGATCTGGGCCTGGTCAGATCTGGGTCGGGTGTCTGTAGAAGTATGTCCCTCCCATCCGACTCATTGAGGATTTGGGCCTGGTCAGATCTGGGCCTGGTGTCTGTAGTAGTATATCCCTCCCATCCGACTCATTGAGGATCTGGGCCTGGTCAGATCTGGGCCTGGTGTCTGTAGTAGTATATCCCTCCCATCCGACTCATTGAGGATATGGGCCTGGTTAGATCTGGGCCTGGTCAGATCTGGGCCTGGTCAGATCTGGGCGGGTGTCTGTATTATATCCCTCCCATCCGACTCATTGAGGATCTGAGCCTGGTCAGATCTGGGTCGGGTGTCTGTAGTAGTATGTCCCTCCCATCCGACTCATTGAGGATTTGGGCCTGGTCAGATCTGGTCGAGTGTCTGTAGTAGTATGTCCCTCCCATCCGACTCATTGAGGATCTGAGTCTGGTCAGATCTGGTCGGTGTCTGTAGTAGTATGTCCCTCCCATCCGACTCATTGAGGATTTGGCCCTGGTCAGATGTGGTCGGGTGTCTGTAGTAGTATGTCCCTCACGTCCGACTCATTGAGGATCTGGGCCTGGTCAGATCTGGTCGGGTGTCTGTAGTAGTATGTCCCTCCCATCCGACTCATTGAGGATCTGAGCCTGGTCAGATCTGGTCGGGTGTCTGTAGTAGTATATCCCTCCCATCCGACTCATTGAGGATCTGGGCCTGGTCAGATCTGGGTCGGGTGTCTGTAGTGGTATGTCCCTCCCATCCGACTCATTGAGGATCTGGGCCTGGTCAGATCTGGTCGGGGTCTGTAGTAGTATGTCCCTCCCATACGACTCATTGAGGATTTGGGCCTGGTCAGATCTGGGTCGGGTGTCTGTAGTAGTATGTCCCTCCCATCCGACTCATTGAGGATCTGAGCCTGGTCAGATCTGGTCGGGTGTCTGTAGTAGTATGTCCCTCCCATCCGACTCATTGAGGATCTGGGCCTGGTCAGATCTGGTCGGGTGTCTGTAGTAGTATGTCCCTCCCACCCGACTCATTGAGGATCTGGGCCTGGTCAGATCTGGTTGGGTGTCTGTAGTAGTATGTCCCTCCCATCCGACTCATTGAGGATCTGGGCCTGGTCAGATCTGGGTCGGGTGTCTGTAGTAGTATGTCCCTCCCATCCGACTCATTGAGGATCTGGGCCTGGTCAGATCTGGGTCGGGTGTCTGTAGTAGTATGTCCCTCCCATCCGACTCATTGAGGATCTGAGCCTGGTCAGATCTGGTCGGGTGTCTGTAGTAGTATATCCCTCCCATCCGACTCATTGAGGATCTGGGCCTGGTCAGATCTGGGTCGGGTGTCTGTAGTAGTATGTCCCTCCCATCCGACTCATTGAGGATCTGGGCCTGGTCAGATCTGGGTCGGGTGTCTGTAGTAGTATGTCCCTCCCATCCGACTCATTGAAGATTTGGGCCTGGTCAGATCTGGGTCGGGTGTCTGTAGAAGTATGTCCCTCCCATCCGACTCATTGAGGATCTGGGCCTGGTCAGATCTGGGTCGGGTGTCTGTAGTAGTATGTCCCTCCCATCCGACTCATTGAAGATTTGGGCCTGGTCAGATCTGGGTCGGGTGTCTGTAGAAGTATGTCCCTCCCATCCGACTCATTGAGGATCTGGGCCTGGTCAGATCTGGGCCTGGTGTCTGTAGTAGTATATCCCTCCCATCCGACTCATTGAGGATCTGGGCCTGGTCAGATCTGGGCCTGGTGTCTGTAGTAGTATATCCCTCCCATCCGACTCATTGAGGATATGGGCCTGGTCAGATCTGGGCCTGGTCAGATCTGGGCCTGGTCAGATCTGGGCGGGTGTCTGTATTATATCCCTCCCATCCGACTCATTGAGGATCTGAGCCTGGTCAGATCTGGGTCGGGTGTCTGTAGTAGTATGTCCCTCCCATCCGACTCATTGAGGATTTGGGCCTGGTCAGATCTGGTCGAGTGTCTGTAGTAGTATGTCCCTCCCATCCGACTCATTGAGGATCTGAGCCTGGTCAGATCTGGTCGGTGTCTGTAGTAGTATGTCCCTCCCATCCGACTCATTGAGGATTTGGCCCTGGTCAGATCTGGTCGGGTGTCTGTAGTAGTATGTCCCTCACGTCCGACTCATTGAGGATCTGGGCCTGGTCAGATCTGGTCGGGTGTCTGTAGTAGTATGTCCCTCCCATCCGACTCATTGAGGATCTGAGCCTCGTCAGATCTGGTCGGGTGTCTGTAGTAGTAAATCCCTCCCATCCGACTCATTGAGGATCTGGGCCTGGTCAGATCTGGGTCGGGTGTCTGTAGTGGTATGTCCCTCCCATCCGACTCATTGAGGATCTGGGCCTGGTCAGATCTGGTCGGGGTCTGTAGTAGTATGTCCCTCCCATCCGACTCATTGAGGATCTGGGCCTGGTCAGATCTGGTTGGGTGTCTGTAGTAGTATGTCCCTCCCATCCGACTCATTGAGGATCTGGGCCTGGTCAGATCTGGGTCGGGTGTCTGTAGTAGTATGTCCCTCCCATCCGACTCATTGAGGATCTGGGCCTGGTCAGATCTGGGCCTGGTCAGATCTGGTCGGGTGTCTGTATTATATCCCTCCCATCCGACTCATTGAGGATCTGAGCCTGGTCAGATCTGGTCGGGTGTCTGTAGTAGTATGTCCCTCCCATCCGACTCATTGAGGATCTGGGCCTGGTCAGATCTGGTCGGGTGTCTGTAGTAGTATGTCCCTCCCACCCGACTCATTGAGGATCTGGGCCTGGTCAGATCTGGTTGGGTGTCTGTAGTAGTATGTCCCTCCCATCCGACTCATTGAGGATCTGGGCCTGGTCAGATCTGGGTCGGGTGTCTGTAGTAGTATGTCCCTCCCATCCGACTCATTGAGGATCTGGGCCTGGTCAGATCTGGGCCTGGTCAGATCTGGTCGGGTGTCTGTAGTAGTATGTCCCTCCCACCCGACTCATTGAGGATCTGGGCCTGGTCAGATCTGGTTGGGTGTCTGTAGTAGTATGTCCCTCCCATCCGACTCATTGAGGATCTGGGCCTGGTCAGATCTGGGTCGGGTGTCTGTAGTAGTATATCCCTCCCATCCGACTCATTGAGGATCTGGGCCTGGTCAGATCTGGGTCCGGTGTCTGTAGTAGTATGTCCCTCCCATCCGACTCATTGAGGATCTGGGCCTGGTCAGATCTGGGTCTGGTGTCTGTAGTAGTATGTCCCTCCCATCCGACTCATTGAAGATTTGGGCCTGGTCAGATCTGGGTCGGGTGTCTGTAGAAGTATGTCCCTCCCATCCGACTCATTGAGGATCTGGGCCTGGTCAGATCTGGGTCGGGTGTCTGTAGTAGTATGTCCCTCCCATCCGACTCATTGAGGATTTGGGCCTGGTCAGATCTGGGCCTGGTGTCTGTAGTAGTATATCCCTCCCATCCGACTCATTGAGGATCTGGGCCTGGTCAGATCTGGGCCTGGTGTCTGTAGTAGTATATCCCTCCCATCCGACTCATTGAGGATATGGGCCTGGTCAGATCTGGGCCTGGTCAGATCTGGGCCTGGTCAGATCTGGGCGGGTGTCTGTATTATATCCCTCCCATCCGACTCATTGAGGATCTGAGCCTGGTCAGATCTGGTTCGGGTGTCTGTAGTAGTATGTCCCTCCCATCCGACTCATTGAGGATTTGGGCCTGGTCAGATCTGGTCGAGTGTCTGTAGTAGTATGTCCCTCCCATCCGACTCATTGAGGATCTGAGCCTGGTCAGATCTGGTCGGTGTCTGTAGTAGTATGTCCCTCCCATCCGACTCATTGAGGATTTGGCCCTGGTCAGATCTGGTCGGGTGTCTGTAGTAGTATGTCCCTCACGTCCGACTCATTGAGGATCTGGGCCTGGTCAGATCTGGTCGGGTGTCTGTAGTAGTATGTCCCTCCCATCCGACTCATTGAGGATCTGAGCCTGGTCAGATCTGGTCGGGTGTCTGTAGTAGTATATCCCTCCCATCCGACTCATTGAGGATCTGGGCCTGGTCAGATCTGGGTCGGGTGTCTGTAGTAGTATGTCCCTCCCATCCGACTCATTGAGGATTTGGGCCTGGTCAGATCTGGGCCTGGTGTCTGTAGTAGTATATCCCTCCCATCCGACTCATTGAGGATCTGGGCCTGGTCAGATCTGGGCCTGGTGTCTGTAGTAGTATATCCCTCCCATCCGACTCATTGAGGATATGGGCCTGGTCAGATCTGGGCCTGGTTAGATCTGGGCGGGTGTCTGTATTATATCCCTCCCATCCGACTCATTGAGGATCTGAGCCTGGTCAGATCTGGTTCGGGTGTCTGTAGTAGTATGTCCCTCCCATCCGACTCATTAAGGATCTGGGCCTGGTCAGATCTGGGCCTGGTCAGATCTGGTCGGGTGTCTTTATTATATCCCTCCCATCCGACTCATTGAGGATCTGGGCCTGGTCAGATCTGGGTCCGGTGTCTGTAGTAGTATGTCCCTCCCATCCGACTCATTGAGGATCTGGGCCTGGTCAGATCTGGGTCGGGTGTCTGTAGTAGTATGTCCCTCCCATCCGACTCATTGAGGATCTGAGCCTGGTCAGATCTGGTCGGGTGTCTGTAGTAGTATATCCCTCCCATCCGACTCATTGAGGATCTGGGCCTGGTCAGATCTGGGCCTGGTCAGATCTGGTCGGGTGTCTGTAGTAGTATGTCCCTCCCACCCGACTCATTGAGGATCTGGGCCTGGTCAGATCTGGTTGGGTGTCTGTAGTAGTATGTCCCTCCCATCCGACTCATTGAGGATCTGGGCCTGGTCAGATCTGGGTCGGGTGTCTGTAGTAGTATATCCCTCCCATCCGACTCATTGAGGATCTGGGCCTGGTCAGATCTGGGTCCGGTGTCTGTAGTAGTATGTCCCTCCCATCCGACTCATTGAGGATCTGGGCCTGGTCAGATCTGGGTCTGGTGTCTGTAGTAGTATGTCCCTCCCATCCGACTCATTGAAGATTTGGGCCTGGTCAGATCTGGGTCGGGTGTCTGTAGAAGTATGTCCCTCCCATCCGACTCATTGAGGATCTGGGCCTGGTCAGATCTGGGTCGGGTGTCTGTAGTAGTATGTCCCTCCCATCCGACTCATTGAGGATTTGGGCCTGGTCAGATCTGGGCCTGGTGTCTGTAGTAGTATATCCCTCCCATCCGACTCATTGAGGATCTGGGCCTGGTCAGATCTGGGCCTGGTGTCTGTAGTAGTATATCCCTCCCATCCGACTCATTGAGGATATGGGCCTGGTCAGATCTGGGCCTGGTCAGATCTGGGCCTGGTCAGATCTGGGCGGGTGTCTGTATTATATCCCTCCCATCCGACTCATTGAGGATCTGAGCCTGGTCAGATCTGGTTCGGGTGTCTGTAGTAGTATGTCCCTCCCATCCGACTCATTGAGGATTTGGGCCTGGTCAGATCTGGTCGAGTGTCTGTAGTAGTATGTCCCTCCCATCCGACTCATTGAGGATCTGAGCCTGGTCAGATCTGGTCGGTGTCTGTAGTAGTATGTCCCTCCCATCCGACTCATTGAGGATTTGGCCCTGGTCAGATCTGGTCGGGTGTCTGTAGTAGTATGTCCCTCACGTCCGACTCATTGAGGATCTGGGCCTGGTCAGATCTGGTCGGGTGTCTGTAGTAGTATGTCCCTCCCATCCGACTCATTGAGGATCTGAGCCTGGTCAGATCTGGTCGGGTGTCTGTAGTAGTATATCCCTCCCATCCGACTCATTGAGGATCTGGGCCTGGTCAGATCTGGGTCGGGTGTCTGTAGTAGTATGTCCCTCCCATCCGACTCATTGAGGATTTGGGCCTGGTCAGATCTGGGCCTGGTGTCTGTAGTAGTATATCCCTCCCATCCGACTCATTGAGGATATGGGCCTGGTCAGATCTGGGCCTGGTCAGATCTGGGCCTGGTTAGATCTGGGCGGGTGTCTGTATTATATCCCTCCCATCCGACTCATTGAGGATCTGAGCCTGGTCAGATCTGGTTCGGGTGTCTGTAGTAGTATGTCCCTCCCATCCGACTCATTAAGGATCTGGGCCTGGTCAGATCTGGGCCTGGTCAGATCTGGTCGGGTGTCTTTATTATATCCCTCCCATCCGACTCATTGAGGATCTGGGCCTGGTCAGATCTGGGTCCGGTGTCTGTAGTAGTATGTCCCTCCCATCCGACTCATTGAGGATCTGGGCCTGGTCAGATCTGGGTCGGGTGTCTGTAGTAGTATGTCCCTCCCATCCGACTCATTGAGGATCTGAGCCTGGTCAGATCTGGTCGGGTGTCTGTAGTAGTATATCCCTCCCATCCGACTCATTGAGGATCTGGGCCTGGTCAGATCTGGGTCGGGTGTCTGTAGTAGTATGTCCCTCCCATCCGACTCATTGAGGATCTGGGCCTGGTCAGATCTGGGCCTGGTCAGATCTGGTCGGGAGTCTGTATTATATCCCTCCCATCCGACTCATTGAGGATCTGGGCCTGGTCAGATCTGGGTCCGGTGTCTGTAGTAGTATGTCCCTCCCATCCGACTCATTGAGGATCTGGGCCTGGTCAGATCTGGGTCGGGTGTCTGTAGTAGTATGTCCCTCCCATCCGACTCATTGAAGATTTGGGCCTGGTCAGATCTGGGTTGGGTGTCTGTAGAAGTATGTCCCTCCCATCCGACTCATTGAGGATCTGGGCCTGGTCAGATCTGGGCCTGGTGTCTGTAGTAGTATATCCCTCCCATCCGACTCATTGAGGATCTGGGCCTGGTCAGATCTGGGCCTGGTGTCTGTAGTAGTATATCCCTCCCATCCGACTCATTGAGGATATGGGCCTGGTCAGATCTGGGCCTGGTCAGATCTGGGCCTGGTCAGATCTGGGCCTGGTCAGATCTGGGCGGGTGTCTGTATTATATCCCTCCCATCCGACTCATTGAGGATCTGAGCCTGGTCAGATCTGGGTCGGGTGTCTGTAGTAGTATGTCCCTCCCATCCGACTCATTGAGGATTTGGGCCTGGTCAGATCTGGTCGAGTGTCTGTAGTAGTATGTCCCTCCCATCCGACTCATTGAGGATCTGAGCCTGGTCAGATCTGGTCGGTGTCTGTAGTAGTATGTCCCTCCCATCCGACTCATTGAGGATTTGGCCCTGGTCAGATCTGGTCGGGTGTCTGTAGTAGTATGTCCCTCACGTCCGACTCATTGAGGATCTGGGCCTGGTCAGATCTGGTCGGGTGTCTGTAGTAGTATGTCCCTCCCATCCGACTCATTGAGGATCTGAGCCTGGTCAGATCTGGTCGGGTGTCTGTAGTAGTATATCCCTCCCATCCGACTCATTGAGGATCTGGGCCTGGTCAGATCTGGGTCGGGTGTCTGTAGTGGTATGTCCCTCCCATCCGACTCATTGAGGATCTGGGCCTGGTCAGATCTGGTCGGGGTCTGTAGTAGTATGTCCCTCCCATCCGACTCATTGAGGATCTGGGCCTGGTCAGATCTGGTTGGGTGTCTGTAGTAGTATGTCCCTCCCATCCGACTCATTGAGGATCTGGGCCTGGTCAGATCTGGGTCGGGTGTCTGTAGTAGTATGTCCCTCCCATCCGACTCATTGAGGATCTGGGCCTGGTCAGATCTGGGCCTGGTCAGATCTGGTCGGGTGTCTGTATTATATCCCTCCCATCCGACTCATTGAGGATCTGAGCCTGGTCAGATCTGGTCGGGTGTCTGTAGTAGTATGTCCCTCCCATCCGACTCATTGAGGATCTGGGCCTGGTCAGATCTGGTCGGGTGTCTGTAGTAGTATGTCCCTCCCACCCGACTCATTGAGGATCTGGGCCTGGTCAGATCTGGTTGGGTGTCTGTAGTAGTATGTCCCTCCCATCCGACTCATTGAGGATCTGGGCCTGGTCAGATCTGGGTCGGGTGTCTGTAGTAGTATGTCCCTCCCATCCGACTCATTGAGGATCTGGGCCTGGTCAGATCTGGGCCTGGTCAGATCTGGTCGGGTGTCTGTATTATATCCCTCCCATCCGACTCATTGAGGATCTGGGCCTGGTCAGATCTGGGTCCGGTGTCTGTAGTAGTATGTCCCTCCCATCCGACTCATTGAGGATCTGGGCCTGGTCAGATCTGGGTCGGGTGTCTGTAGTAGTATGTCCCTCCCATCCGACTCATTGAGGATCTGGGCCTGGTCAGATCTGGGTCGGGTGTCTGTAGTAGTATGTCCCTCCCATCCGACTCATTGAGGATCTGGGCCTGGTCAGATCTGGGCCTGGTCAGATCTGGTCGGGTGTCTGTATTATATCCCTCCCATCCGACTCATTGAGGATCTGAGCCTGGTCAGATCTGGTCGGGTGTCTGTAGTAGTATGTCCCTCCCATCCGACTCATTGAGGATCTGGGCCTGGTCAGATCTGGTCGGGTGTCTGTAGTAGTATGTCCCTCCCACCCGACTCATTGAGGATCTGGGCCTGGTCAGATCTGGTTGGGTGTCTGTAGTAGTATGTCCCTCCCATCCGACTCATTGAGGATCTGGGCCTGGTCAGATCTGGGTCGGGTGTCTGTAGTAGTATGTCCCTCCCATCCGACTCATTGAGGATCTGGGCCTGGTCAGATCTGGGCCTGGTCAGATCTGGTCGGGTGTCTGTATTATATCCCTCCCATCCGACTCATTGAGGATCTGGGCCTGGTCAGATCTGGGTCCGGTGTCTGTAGTAGTATGTCCCTCCCATCCGACTCATTGAGGATCTGGGCCTGGTCAGATCTGGGTCGGGTGTCTGTAGTAGTATGTCCCTCCCATCCGACTCATTGAAGATTTGGGCCTGGTCAGATCTGGGTCGGGTGTCTGTAGTAGTATGTCCCTCCCATCCGACTCATTGAGGATTTGGGCCTGGTCAGATCTGGGCCTGGTGTCTGTAGTAGTATATCCCTCCCATCCGACTCATTGAGGATCTGGGCCTGGTCAGATCTGGGCCTGGTGTCTGTAGTAGTATATCCCTCCCATCCGACTCATTGAGGATATGGGCCTGGTCAGATCTGGGCCTGGTCAGATCTGGGCCTGGTCAGATCTGGGCGGGTGTCTGTATTATATCCCTCCCATCCGACTCATTGAGGATCTGAGCCTGGTCAGATCTGGTTCGGGTGTCTGTAGTAGTATGTCCCTCCCATCCGACTCATTGAGGATTTGGGCCTGGTCAGATCTGGTCGAGTGTCTGTAGTAGTATGTCCCTCCCATCCGACTCATTGAGGATCTGAGCCTGGTCAGATCTGGTCGGTGTCTGTAGTAGTATGTCCCTCCCATCCGACTCATTGAGGATTTGGCCCTGGTCAGATCTGGTCGGGTGTCTGTAGTAGTATGTCCCTCACGTCCGACTCATTGAGGATCTGGGCCTGGTCAGATCTGGTCGGGTGTCTGTAGTAGTATGTCCCTCCCATCCGACTCATTGAGGATCTGAGCCTGGTCAGATCTGGTCGGGTGTCTGTAGTAGTATATCCCTCCCATCCGACTCATTGAGGATCTGGGCCTGGTCAGATCTGGGTCGGGTGTCTGTAGTAGTATGTCCCTCCCATCCGACTCATTGAGGATTTGGGCCTGGTCAGATCTGGGCCTGGTGTCTGTAGTAGTATATCCCTCCCATCCGACTCATTGAGGATCTGGGCCTGGTCAGATCTGGGCCTGGTGTCTGTAGTAGTATATCCCTCCCATCCGACTCATTGAGGATATGGGCCTGGTCAGATCTGGGCCTGGTCAGATCTGGGCCTGGTTAGATCTGGGCGGGTGTCTGTATTATATCCCTCCCATCCGACTCATTGAGGATCTGAGCCTGGTCAGATCTGGTTCGGGTGTCTGTAGTAGTATGTCCCTCCCATCCGACTCATTGAGGATTTGGGCCTGGTCAGATCTGGTCGAGTGTCTGTAGTAGTATGTCCCTCCCATCCGACTCATTGAGGATCTGAGCCTGGTCAGATCTGGTCGGTGTCTGTAGTAGTATGTCCCTCCCATCCGACTCATTGAGGATTTGGCCCTGGTCAGATCTGGTCGGGTGTCTGTAGTAGTACGTCCCTCACGTCCGACTCATTGAGGATCTGGGCCTGGTCAGATCTGGTCGGGTGTCTGTAGTAGTATGTCCCTCCCATCCAACTCATTGAGGATCTGAGCCTGGTCAGATCTGGTCGGGTGTCTGTAGTAGTATGTCCCTCCCATCCGACTCATTGAGGATCTGGGCCTGGTCAGATCTGGGTCGGGTGTCTGTAGTAGTATGTCCCTCCCATCCGACTCATTGAGGATCTGGGCCTGGTCAGATCTGGTCGGGGTCTGTAGTAGTATGTCCCTCCCATCCGACTCATTGAGGATTTGGGCCTGGTCAGATCTGGGTCGGGTGTCTGTAGTAGTATGTCCCTCCCATCCGACTCATTGAGGATCTGGGCCTGGTCAGATCTGGGCCTGGTCAGATCTGGTCGGGTGTCTGTATTATATCCCTCCCATCCGACTCATTGAGGATCTGAGCCTGGTCAGATCTGGTCGGGTGTCTGTAGTAGTATGTCCCTCCCATCCGACTCATTGAGGATCTGGGCCTGGTCAGATCTGGTCGGGTGTCTGTAGTAGTATGTCCCTCCCACCCGACTCATTGAGGATCTGGGCCTGGTCAGATCTGGTTGGGTGTCTGTAGTAGTATGTCCCTCCCATCCGACTCATTGAGGATCTGGGCCTGGTCAGATCTGGGTCGGGTGTCTGTAGTAGTATGTCCCTCCCATCCGACTCATTGAGGATCTGGGCCTGGTCAGATCTGGGCCTGGTCAGATCTGGTCGGGTGTCTGTATTATATCCCTCCCATCCGACTCATTGAGGATCTGGGCCTGGTCAGATCTGGGTCCGGTGTCTGTAGTAGTATGTCCCTCCCATCCGACTCATTGAGGATCTGGGCCTGGTCAGATCTGGGTCGGGTGTCTGTAATAGTATGTTCCTCCCATCCGACTCATTGAAGATTTGGGCCTGGTCAGATCTGGGTCGGGTGTCTGTAGAAGTATGTCCCTCCCATCCGACTCATTGAGGATCTGGGCCTGGTCAGATCTGGGTCGGGTGTCTGTAGTAGTATGTCCCTCCCATCCGACTCATTGAGGATTTGGGCCTGGTCAGATCTGGGCCTGGTGTCTGTAGTAGTATATCCCTCCCATCCGACTCATTGAGGATCTGGGCCTGGTCAGATCTGGGCCTGGTGTCTGTAGTAGTATATCCCTCCCATCCCACTCATTGAGGATATGGGCCTGGTCAGATCTGGGCCTGGTCAGATCTGGGCCTGGTCAGATCTGGGCGGGTGTCTGTATTATATCCCTCCCATCCGACTCATTGAGGATCTGAGCCTGGTCAGATCTGGTTCGGGTGTCTGTAGTAGTATGTCCCTCCCATCCGACTCATTGAGGATTTGGGCCTTGTCAGATCTGGTCGAGTGTCTGTAGTAGTATGTCCCTCCCATCCGACTCATTGAGGATCTGAGCCTGGTCAGATCTGGTCGGTGTCTGTAGTAGTATGTCCCTCCCATCCGACTCATTGAGGATTTTGCCCTGGTCAGATCTGGTCGGGTGTCTGTAGTAGTATGTCCCTCACGTCCGACTCATTGAGGATCTGGGCCTGGTCAGATCTGGTCGGGTGTCTGTAGTAGTATGTCCCTCCCATCCGACTCATTGAGGATCTGAGCCTGGTCAGATCTGGTCGGGTGTCTGTAGTAGTATGTCCCTCCCATCCGACTCATTGAGGATCTGAGCCTGGTCAGATCTGGGTCGGGTGTCTGTAGTAGTATGTCCCTCCCATCCGACTCATTGAGGATCTGGGCCTGGTCAGATCTGGTCGGTGTCTGTAGTAGTATGTCCCTCCCATCCGACTCATTGAGGATTTGGCCCTGGTCAGATGTGGTCGGGTGTCTGTAGTAGTATGTCCCTCACGTCCGACTCATTGAGGATCTGGGCCTGGTCAGATCTGGGTCCGGTGTCTGTAGTAGTATATCCCTCCCATCCGACTCATTGAGGATCTGGGCCTGGTCAGATCTGGTCGGGTGTCTGTAGTAGTATATCCCTCCCATCCGACTCATTGAGGATCTGGGCCTGGTCAGATCTGGGCCTGGTGTCTGTAGTAGTATGTCCCTCCCATCCGACTCATTGAGGATCTGAGCCTGGTCAGATCTGGTCGAGTGTCTGTAGTAGTATATCCCTCCCATCCGACTCATTGAGGATCTGGGCCTGGTCAGATCTGGTCGGGTGTCTGTAGTAGTATGTCCCTCCCATCCGACTCATTGAGGATCTGGGCCTGGTCAGATCTGGTCGGGGTCTGTAGTAGTATGTCCCTCCCATCCGACTCATTGAGGATTTGGGCCTGGTCAGATCTGGGTCGGGTGTCTGTAGTAGTATGTCCCTCCCATCCGACTCATTGAGGATCTGAGCCTGGTCAGATCTGGTCGGGTGTCTGTAGTAGTATGTCCCTCCCATCCGACTCATTGAGGATCTGGGCCTGGTCAGATCTGGTCGGGTGTCTGTAGTAGTATGTCCCTCCCATCCGACTCATTGAGGATCTGGGCCTGGTCAGATCTGGTTGGGTGTCTGTAGTAGTATGTCCCTCCCATCCGACTCATTGAGGATCTGGGCCTGGTCAGATCTGGGTCGGGTGTCTGTAGTAGTATGTCCCTCCCATCCGACTCATTGAGGATCTGGGCCTGGTCAGATCTGGGCCTGGTCAGATCTGGTCGGGTGTCTGTATTATATCCCTCCCATCCGACTCATTGAGGATCTGGGCCTGGTCAGATCTGGGTCCGGTGTCTGTAGTAGTATGTCCCTCCCATCCGACTCATTGAGGATCTGGGCCTGGTCAGATCTGGGTCGGGTTTCTGTAGTCTTATGTCCCTCCCATCCGACTCATTGAGGATATGGGCCTGGTCAGATCTGGGCCTGGTCAGATCTGGGCCTGGTCAGATCTGGTCGGGTGTCTGTATTACATCCCTCCCATCCGACTCATTGAGGATCTGGGCCTGGTCAGATCTGGGTCGGGTGTCTGTAGTAGTATGTCCCTCCCATCCGACTCATTGAGGATCTGGGCCTGGTCAGATCTGGGTCGGGTGTCTGTAGTAGTATGTCCCTCCCATCCGACTCATTGAGGATCTGGGCCTGGTCAGATCTGGGTCGGGTGTCTGTAGTAGTATGTCCCTCCCATCCGACTCATTGAGGATCTGGGCCTGGTCAGATCTGGGTCGGGTGTCTGTAGTAGTATGTCCCTCCCATCCGACTCATTGAGGATCTGGGCCTGGTCAGATCTGGGTCGGGTGTCTGTAGTAGTATGTCCCTCCCATCCGACTCATTGAAGATTTGGGCCTGGTCAGATCTGGGTCGGGTGTCTGTAGAAGTATGTCCCTCCCATCCGACTCATTGAGGATCTGGGCCTGGTCAGATCTGGGTCGGGTGTCTGTAGTAGTATGTCCCTCCCATCCGACTCATTGAGGATCTGGGCCTGGTCAGATCTGGGTCGGGTGTCTGTAGTAGTATGTCCCTCCCATCCGACTCATTGAGGATCTGGGCCTGGTCAGATCTGGGCCTGGTGTCTGTAGTAGTATATCAATTCAATTCAATTCAATTCAAGGGCTTTATTGGCATGGGAAACATGTGTTAACATTGCCAAAGCAAGTGAGGTAGACAACATACAAAGTTAATATATAAAGTGAAAAACAACAAAAATTAACAGTAAACATTACACATACAGAGGTTTCAAAACAGTAAAGACATTACAAATGTCATATTATATATATATATATACACAGTGTTTTAACAATGTACAAATGGTTAAAGGACACAAGATAAAATAAATAAGCATAAATATGGGTTGTATTTATAATGGTGTGTGTTCTTCACTGGTTGCCCTTTTCTCGTGGCAACAGGTCACAAATCTTGCTGCTGTGATGGCACACTGTGGAATTTCACCCAGTAGATATGGGAGTTTTTCAAATTTGGATTTGTTTTCGAATTCTTTGTGGATCTGTGTAATCTGAGGGAAATATGTCTCTCTAATATGGTCATACATTGGGCAGGAGGTTAGGAAGTGCAGCTCAGTTTCCACCTTATTTTGTGGGCAGTGAGCACATAGCCTGTCTTCTCTTGAGAGCCATGTCTGCCTACGGCGGCCTTTCTCAATAGCAAGGCTATGCTCACTGAGTCTGTACATAGTCAAAGCTTTCCTTAATTTTGGGTCAGTCACAGTGGTCAGGTATTCTGCCGCTGTGTACTCTCTGTTTAGGGCCAAATAGCATTCTAGTTTGCTCTGTTTTTTTGTTAATTCTTTCCAATGTGTCAAGTAATTATCTTTTTGTTTTCTCATGATTTGGTTGGGTCTAATTGTGCTGTTGTCCTGGGGCTCTGTAGGGTGTGTTTGTGTTTGTGAACAGAGCCCCAGGACCAGCTTGCTTAGGGGAATCTTCTCCAGGTTCATCTCTCTGTAGGTGATGGCTTTGTTATGGAAGGTTTGTGAATCACTTCCTTTTAGGTGGTTGTAGAATTTAATGGTTCTTTTCTGGATTTTGATAATTAGTGGGTATCGGCCTAATTCTGCTCTGCATGCATTATTTGGTGTTCTACGTTGTACACGGAGGATATTTTATCCCTCCCATCCGACTCATTGAGGATATGGGCCTGGTCAGATCTTGGCCTGGTCAGATCTGGTCCTGGTCAGATCTGGGCGGGTGTCTGTATTATATCCCTCCCATCCGACTCATTGAGGATCTGAGCCTGGTCAGATCTGGGTCGGGTGTCTGTAGTAGTATGTCCCTCCCATCCGACTCATTGAGGATCTGGGCCTGGTCAGATCTGGTCGGGTGTCTGTAGTAGTATGTCCCTCCCATCCGACTCATTGAGGATCTGGGCCTGGTCAGATCTGGGTCGGGTGTCTGTAGTAGTATGTCCCTCCCATCCGACTCATTGAGGATATGGGTCTGGTCAGATCTGGGCCTGGTCAGATCTGGGCCTGGTCAGATCTGGGCCTGGTCAGATCTGGGTCGGGTGTCTGTAGTAGTATGTCCCTCCCATCCGACTCATTGAGGATCTGAGCCTGGTCAGATCTGGTCGGTGTCTGTAGTAGTATGTCCCTCCCATCCGACTCATTGAGGATCTGAGCCTGGTCAGATCTGGTCGGTGTCTGTAGTAGTATGTCCCTCCCATCCGACTCATTGAGGATATGGGCCTGGTCAGATCTGGGTTGGGTGTCTGTAGTAGTATGTCCTCCCATCCGACTCATTGAGGATATGGGTCTGGTCAGATCTGGGCCTGGCCAGATCTGGGCCTGGTCAGATCTGGTCGGTGTCTGTAGTAGTATGTCCCTCCCATCCGACTCATTGAGGATCTGGGCCTGGTCGGTTGTCTGTAGTAGTATGTCCCTCCCATCCGACTCATTGAGGATCTGAGCCTGGTCAGATCTGGGCCTGGTGTCTGTAGTAGTATGTCCCTCCCATCCGACTCATTGAAGAAGAACTCTTTGTCCAGTTTGAGTTGAGCAATCTCAGTTCTGATGTCCAGAAGTTATTTTCGGTCATAAGAGACGATTGCAGCAACATTATGTACAAAACAAGTTACGAACATCGCGAAGAAACAAACAAAATAACGTGATTGGTTAAGAGCCGATAAGACGGCAACCTTATACTTTATCCTATATCTTTTAGATTTAAAAAAGGAAATATATTAGTTTTTTGGACGCATATTTAACCCATTATTTGTATTGCCACAAAACTACCTCCATATATATCTATTTATATCTCCATACTACCATTCATTTGTATGGGTTACCTTCAGATGAAGGTTTAATATCTATATATATCTGAGAGTCTCCTCTTTCCACAGTGGGGTCATATTAGTTTGTACCTGAGTCTCCTCTTTCCATATTGGGGTCATATTAGTTTGTAGCTGAGTCTCCTCTTTCCATAGTGGGGTCATATTAGTTTGTTGCTGAGAGTCTCCTCTTTCCATAGTGGGGTCATATTCGTTTGTAGCTGAGAGTCTCCCCTTTCCATAGTGGGGTCATATTAGTTTGTATCTGAGAGTCTCCTCTTTCCACATTGGGGTCATATTAGTTTGTAGCTGAGTCTCCCCTTTCCATAGTGGGGTCATATTAGTTTGTATCTGAGAGTCTCCTCTTTCCACATTGGGGTCATATTAGTTTGTAGCTGAGTCTCCTCTTTCCATAGTGGGGTCATATTAGTTTGTAGCTGAGAGGCTCCTCTTTCCAAAGTGGGGCCATATTAGTTTGAACCAAATGGTTTGGATGCTACAGACAGAAGTTGGCACATCAGCTGTACTGACTTCAGAAGAAAGCTTGTGGGATCTCATCTTTCCATGGTCATATTACACCAAACAACAATATAAACACAACAAGTAAATTGTTGGCAACATGTTTTATGAGCTGAGATAACAGATGTCTGAAGGTTTGAGGGAGTGTTGCAGTTGGCCTACTGACTGCAGGAATGTCCATCAGAGCTGTTGCCAGAGAATTCAATATTCATTTCTCTACCAGAAGCCTCCTCAAACAAAATTTTAGGGAATTTGGCAGTACGTCCAACCGGCCTCACAACCGCAAACCACGTGTAACCACGACAACCCAGGATCTCCTATTCCCGGCTTCTTCACCTCCAGGTTCGTTTGAGACCAGCCAACCGGACAGCTGATGGAACTGTGGGTTTGCACAACCCGAAGAATTTATGCACCAACTGTCAGAAACTGTCTCAGGGAAGCTTATCTCCGTGCTCGTCGTCCTCACCAGGGTCTTGACCTGACTGCAGTTTGGCATCGTAACCGACTTCAGTGGACAAATGCTCAGCTTCGATGGCCACTGACATGCTGGAGAAGTGTGCTCTTCACGGATGAATCCCAGTTTCAACTGTAGCAGGAAGACGGCAGACAGCGTGTGCGTCGTCATGGGGGCGAGCAGTTTGCTGATGTCAACGTTGTGAACAGAGTGCCCCATGGTGGTGGGGTTATGGTATGGGCAGGCAAATGTTACGGACAACAAACACAATTGCATTTTATAATATGACAATTTGAATACACAGAGATACCGTGATGAGATACTGAGGCCCATTATCGTGCCGTTCATCCTCCACCATCAACCTCATGTTTCAGCATGATAATGCACAGCCCCATGTCGCAAGGATCTGTACGCAATTCCTGGAAGCTGAAAATATTCTGATTTTGAAGGTATCCTTGTGTGAACTGTAACTCTATAAAATGTTTGAAATTGTTTCATGTTGCATTTTTATTTGTTACGTTCCCCAGCTAGAAAACCAAAAATGCTCAAACAGAAGAGGGAACAAAGAGTCACTGACAACAACCAAAACAAAACGGGTTTTAGGAGAGGTTCTGAAAGACACCCACGGGGGTCAGAAGGTGGATCAGCAACAACAACTGGGACATACAGTGCCTTGCGAAAGTATTCGCCCCCCTTGAACTTTGCGACCTTTTGCCACATTTCAGGCTTCAAACATAAAGATATAAAACTGTATTTTTTTGTGAAGAATCAACAACAAGTGGGACACAATCATGAAGTGGAACAACATTTATTGGATATTTCAAACTTTTTTAACAAATCAAAAACTGAAAAATTGGGCTTGCAAAATTATTCAGCCCCTTTACTTTCAGTGCAGCAAACTCTCTCCAGAAGTTCAGTGAGGATCTCTGAATGATCCAATGTTGACCTAAATGACTAATGATGATAAATACAATCCACCTGTGTGTAATCAAGTCTCCGTATAAATGCACCTGCACTGTGATAGTCTCAGAGGTCCGTTAAAAGCGCAGAGAGCATCATGAAGATCAAGGAACACACCAGGCAGGTCCGAGATACTGTTGTGAAGAAGTTTAAAGCCAGATTTGGATACAAAAAGATTTCCCAAGCTTTAAACATCCCAAGGAGCACTGTGCAAGCGATAATATTGAAATGGAAGGAGTATCAGACCACTGCAAATCTACCAAGACCTGGCCGTCCCTCTAAACTTTCAGCTCATACAAGGAGAAGACTGATCAGAGATGCAGCCAAGAGGCCCATGATCACTCTGGATGAACTGCGGAGATCTACAGCTGAGGTGGGAGACTCTGTCCATAGGACAACAATCAGTCGTATATTGCACAAATCTGGCCTTTATGGAAGAGTGGCAAGAAGAAAGCCATTTCTTAAAGATATCCATAAAAAGTGTTGTTTACAGTTTGCCACAAGCCACCTGGGAGACACACCAAACATGTGGAAGAAGGTGCTCTGGTCAGATGAAACCAAAATTGAACTTTTTGGCAACAATGCAAAACGTTATGCATGGCGTAAAAGCAACACAGCTGAACACACCATCCCCACTGTCAAACATGGTGGTGGCAGCATCATGGTTTGGGCCTGCTTTTCTTCAGCAGGGACAGGGAAGATGGTTAAAATTGATGGGAAGATGGATGAAGCCAAATACAGGACCATTCTGGAAGAAAACCTGATGGAGTCTGCAAAAGACTTGAGACTGGGATGGAGATTTGTCTTCCAACAAGACAATGATCCAAAACATAAAGCAAAATCTACAATGGAATGGTTCAAAAATAAACATATCCAGGTGTTAGAATGGCCAAGTCAAAGTCCAGACCTGAATCCAATCGAGAATCTGTGGAAAGAACTGAAAACTGCTGTTCACAAATGCTCTCCATCCAACCTCACTGAGCTCGAGCTGTTTTGCAAGGAGGAATGGGAAAAAAATTCAGTCTCTCGATGTGCAAAACAGATAGAGACATACCCCAAGCGACTTACAGCTGTAATCGCAGCAAAAGGTGGCGCTACAAAGTATTAACTTAAGGGGGCTGAATAATTTTGCACGGCCAATTTTTCAGTTTTTGATTTGTTAAAAAAGTTTGAAATATCCAATAAATGTCGTTCCACTTCATGATTGTGTCCCACTTGTTGTTGATTCTTCACAAAAAAATACAGTTTTATATCTTTATGTTTGAAGCCTGAAATGTGGCAAAAGGTCGCAAAGTTCAAGGGGGCCGAATACTTTCGCAAGGCACTGTAAAAGACACCTATCGTGAGCACCCACTAAATATGACCAAGAGGACAACACAAATAAAACCCACACCAAATTTAAAAACAGGAGGTAAACTAAAACAGGGAAGATCAGATAAAGGATTGTTTTTCTAGAGATCAAATCAGGAGCGTCAACTAAAGCAGTTAACCCTCCCCCTCTCTCAAAACAACTGGAGCATTGGGCCAGCCACTCTTAAATAACACCTTCCCACTAACGAGGTGACCAACCAGCACAGGAGTAACACATACCGACTAACGAGGTGACCAACCAGCACAGGAGTAACACATACTGACTAACGAGGTGACCAACCAGCACACAGACACAGATTAGCAGATGGTACAGCGGGTGCAGTGAAAAGCTTGTGTTTCTAGTTCCTACAATGCAGTAATACAATACCAATACACAAGCAATCCACAAAGTCCAGAACAAGAGCGAAATGAATCCCCTATGCAGTAAACGTGTATCCAAAATGAAGTTGCTGGGATATTTTTTTAAATAAAAAAATTACATTGGCCAATGCAGTACTGTAATACCATAATATAGGCCAATATAGTACTGTAATATAGGCCAATACAGTACTGTAATACTGTAATATAGGCCAATACAGTACTGTAATACCATAATATAGGCCAATACAGTACTGTAGTACCATAATATAGGCCAATATAGTACTGTAATACTGTAGTATAGGCCAATGCAGTACTGTAGTATAGGCCAATACAGTACTGTAATACCATAATATAGGCCAATACAGTACTATAATACCATAATATAGGCCAATACAGTACTGTAATACCATAATATAGGCCAATACAGTACTGTATTACCACAATATAGGCCAATACAGTACTGTAATACTGTAGTATAGGCCAATGCAGTACTGTAGTATAGGCCAATACAGTACTGTAATACCATAATATAGGCCAATACAGTACTATAATACCATAATATAGGCCAATACAGTACTGTAATACCATAATATAGGCCAATACAGTACTGTAATACCATAATATAGGCCAATACAGTACTGTAATACCATAATATAGGCCAATACAATACTGTAATACTGTAGTATAGGCCAATACAGTACTGTAGTATAGGCCAATACAGTACTGTAATACTGTAATATAGGCCAATACAGTACTGTAATACCATAATATAGGCCAATACAGAACTGTAGTATAGGCCAATACAGTACTATAAATTAACAATTATATTTTAATGTAATTTAATATTCAAATTCAATATACCGGTACAGTATATATACTCAGTTTTGATATGGTAGACATAGCATTCATTGTCCGTGTTTCAAGTTAACAAACTATTATTTCAAGTTGATCAAAGTTTCATATATTCAATTCATCAGGACCATTCAGATTCAGTTCTCTAAATTAATTTTCCAAACCAGAGAACAACATCCTGGTATTTGGTCAGCCAGGAAAAGTAGAGGAGAACAGATAGAATCAAACGCTTTCAGAGGTAAACAGAAGCTCCTGGTGGGTTCTGAAGCCAACACGACATGTTTCATTTAGTTTCTTCCTATTCATTTGGTGTTTGTATCGTTTGGGCTACAAACTATTGTGGCCCATGATGAGAACCTAGGGCCAAATGTTCAAGACAGATTCGATGCAAAACGGTGCTTTGCTAAAACATATTTTTTTTATTCAATTTGATTAAACTGTGAACCTTTTGATCACACAAGGGAATGATGGACATGTCGTGTCCAGGCCATTTGAATGGGTAGTGTTTGGCCTGATGTGAAAACAGTCTAATGGTATTTATCGTACTGCAGCACACTACTTTCAAACATCTTACATGTTTTGGTTTATTAACCAGTTGTTAAATTAACTAAATTAAGAAGATTAACTAGTTGTTAAATTAACTAAATTAAGAAGATGCCATTATGTTGTGAATAGAGACAGACTGCTCTGTGTGGCAGTTAGTGAATAGAGACAGACTGCTCTGTCAGTTAGTGAATAGAGACAGACTGCTCTGTCAGTTAGTGAATAGAGACAGACTGCTCTGTCAGTTAGTGAATAGAGACAGACTGCTCTGTCAGTCAGTTAGTGAATAGAGACAGACTGCTCTGTCAGTTAATGAATAGAGACAGACTGCTCTGTCAGTTAGTGAATAGAGACAGACTGCTCTGTCAGTTAGTAAATAGAGACAGACTGCTCTGTGTGTCAGTTAGTGAATAGAGACAGACTGCTCTGTCAGTTAGTGAATAGAGACAGACTGCTCTGTCAGTCAGTTAGTGAATAGAGACAGACTGCTCTGTCAGTTAGTGAATAGAGACAGACTGCTCTGTCAGTTAGTGAATAGAGACAGACTGCTCTGTGTGTCAGTTAGTGAATAGAGACAGACTGCTCTGTCAGTTAGTGAATAGAGACAGACTGCTCTGTGTGTCAGTTAGTGAATAGAGACAGACTGCTCTGTCAGTCAGTTAGTGAATAGAGACAGACTGCTCTGTCAGTTAGTGAATAGAGACAGACTGCTCTGTCAGTTAGTGAATAGAGACAGACTGCTCTGTCAGTTAGTGAATAGAGACAGACTGCTCTGTCAGTCAGTTAGTGAATAGAGACAGACTGCTCTGTGTGTCAGTTAGTGAATAGAGACAGACTGCTCTGTCAGTTAGTGAATAGAGACAGACTGCTCTGTCAGTTAGTGAATAGAGACAGACTGCTCTGTCAGTTAGTGAATAGAGACAGACTGCTCTGTCCGTTAGTGAATAGATAGACATGCTGGAGACCAGAGTGACACAAGGACATGGCTCTTACATACGCTCTGCTATTGACGCAATGACACGGTGTGTGTGTGTGTGTGTGTGTGTGTGTGTGTGTGTGTATTGATAGTCTCCATGTTTTTAGGAGAAGGAAGAGAAAGAACTCTTAGCCTGCCAGTAGCACCATGGTTACAGCCTTCGAGTTGTTCCCACCCCTCCTCCACACATTGAGAATGCCACATCTCCTCTCTCTCTCCAATATTAGAACTCCCAGATGGTTCTGCTTCTAGAATGTCACAGCTCCTCTCTCTCTCTCTCTCTCCTATATTAGAACTCCCAGATGGTTCTGCTTCTAGAATTGGAACATTCCCCTTCAGAGAGAATCCAAAAACACGTCACAACTGAATGATGTAAAAATAATAATGAGGGAAATCTTTCTATTTTAAGCAACAACAAAAAAATACTTTTGCTATTCTTAAATCGATCCAAGTGGGTTTTCAGTCCTTTTATCTCCTTGACAGTTTGGGGTGTTTTTTTTGTCCGACACCTGTCAAAGAGGGTGTCACGTAGAAGTTGCGTAATTGTGCGTCAATAGTTTATCTAACCTCCTCTTGTATGGTCTCCTCCTGACAATATGATTGGCTAGTGTTATTAAAACACTTTGACTGGACAGGGCTGTTATTAGTCAATCTGTCACTCTCTCAGCACTCTGTCGGGGTAGTGGGAAGACACAGGTTGTCAGCTCTTTTGTGTTAGTGTATAGGAACGGCTGCAGCCTAGGCAACATGCAGCGTTGCTATGTGGAGGCTAGTTATTAGTTTGCTGCTGAGTTGGGCTTTTAATGTAACATTTAATAGACTTATCTTATATGCAGATAGTTATTAGTTTGCTGCTGAGTTGGGCTTTTAATGTAACGTTTAATAGACTTATCTTATATGCAGCTAGTTATTAGTTTGCTGCTGAGTTGGGCTTTTAATGTAACGTTTAATGTAGTTATCTTATATGCAGATTTAGCCAAATAGCTGTGTCTAATAAATAGAGGACGTTCATATCTAGTCAGTGAAACTGTGAATCGATTTACTCTAAACTATCTGAGTTATGTAAGCAGCACCATGGAGAGCGAATCCGGAAATCCACGACGATCTCAAAACTGAGCTTGCATCACTTTCAAAGAGCGTGTCTGCAGATTCAATAATCGAGACTTCAAACACGGTGTGTCGCGCGCATTTCCAAAGCACCATTAGGTTGCCTTTATGCGATGTCTGTCCCGGGTGGACCAAATCGGTGTCGTATGAAGCAATAACCGTTTACACAACGGTTGTTCTATATTCAGGCGGGTGATTGTTATTAAGTTAACAGTTGCAGGGTAACTATTCAATTGGGTTTTAATTAACCGAGTCCGAGCAGTCAATAAATTGATTGCAAAATCACCGAGCCCGTAAAATCCTCACGCACCATGCGGCTGACATCCGGTGAGGAGAGAGAGGGGGAGACCCACCGATGGGGAGTAGTGTCGCATTATGATGCAACAATAGATCCAGGATTCTTCTCCCTGTACATACTTCTACATATTTCAATAGGAGACAAAACGATACGGAAAGCTGTTTTCTCACGACACGCTGTGTGCAGCAGTCCTCAATGGTGCACGAGTCAGAACGGTGTTTAAAATTAAAAATACATATGATGTGTATGTTTAGTTCGGCTGGCTGACTGTATAACGCATTTGCTTCCAGTTTGACACATCATTCAGAGTTACATGTCTGGTCCATGCATCTCCTTCTAATGGAATGAAGCATTCTGCAGATAAAACTGAGCGCATCACCCCTCCTCTCTCTCTCTCTGTCTCTCTAACACACACACACACACACACACACACACACACACACACACACACACGTCTGCGCTTCCCTGTAGCATGTTGCATGTCCAGTGCGCTGCCTATGGTTCTGAACTTGAAGACTGAGCTACAACCAAACGCTGTGAGACTGAGTTGCAACCAAACGCTGTGAGACTGAGCTGCAGCCAAACGCTGTGAGACTGAGCTGCAGCCAAACGCTGTGAGACTGAGCTGCAGCCAAACGCTGTGAGACTGAGCTGCAACCAAACGCTGTGAGACTGAGCTGCAGCCAAACGCTGTGAGACTGAGCTGCAGCCAAATGCTGTGAGACTGAGCTGCAGCCAAACGCTGTGAGACTGAGAAACGCACCTTGTTGTAGCTCAGCTCAGCAAAACGCTGTGAGACTGAGCTGCAGCCAAACGCTGTGAGACTGAGCTGCAGCCAAACGCTGTGAGACTGAGCTGCAGCCAAACGCTGTGAGACTGAGCTGCAGCCAAACGCTGTGAGACTGAGCTGCAACCAAACGCTGTGAGACTGAGCTGCAGCCAAACCCTGTGAGACTGAGCTGCAGCCAAACGCTGTGAGACTGAGCTACAACCAAATGCTGTGAGACTGAGCTGCAACCAAACGCTGTGAGACTGAGCTGCAGCCACACGCGGTGAAGACAGACATTAATGCCAACAGACGTCCATTCCAACCCGAGATCAGGGCTCATTCAACTAAATGCATATTGTCATTACAGCAGTTTACACGGAGGAATATCTTCTGGATTTCTCACATACCCGCAGCAGATCCCCCACCAATCCCATCAGAGGCACGGGGTCCTGTTTCCACTGCGCCACGGTGCGCACACAAACACAAAACACAAACACACACAAGCCCAGTGATGCTCATAATAACATGCAGGTGATTGATTCCTGTTGACCAGATGCTAATTATAACGTGGGACAGATGACTATGATGCTTTTGTTTTCATAAACAAATATCCAGTAGTGTGTAACCTGTGTTCCTATCTGTGTTGCATCTCATGAAGGGGGAAACGGAATGTGTGTTTATTCCTCTAAATGGTCATCATTACTGTTGACCTGCATGCGCAGTAGCACGCGCTTCAAACCGACATGTAGGTTTAACCCGCTATGTGTTGTGTAATCACTCTTGCGCACCCGGTCCTCTGCTCTGGGCTCGGCGGGTGGGCGGGTTTCAGCATAGAACACAGAGCTTCAAGAGAATCCCCTCTTTTATGTCACACACCCGTGTGTCCTTATAAGGCAGGGGGATACCCTGCGTCATATCCTCTGTCCATGTTTGGGCATGATGCTACGCAGCGGGGGAATCCTCACGGACGTAGAACCAATGGCGGGAGGAGGGGTTACCTAGCAGCCAGAAAAGTATAAAATGGAGAGGCGCATAGCAAACCTTATCATTCAGACGCATCTACCGGAATAACGGAATACAGCAACCATTCGGCGAAGGACTTACCTTCCCCACACTTCATCACTCCAAGGGAATCCCCACATTTAATTGAAGACTAATTTGATTATATGTTTGGTAGATTGATCAATCATTTAAATTGATTAATTGATTAATTACCCTTGGACCTAGCTTTTAATAAACAGAAATTTAGCTAACGTTTTCCCTCTCGTTTTATCGAGACCTTTACCGGATCCGTTAACATGCTGTTCACAGAGGAAGACATCTTCATGTCAGAGTTCGAGGACGCGTGCAGCGCCTGGGTGGACAGTGTCAGCTCAGGCAGTGACGGTACAGACTCTGATGTCGGATCTCCAGCACAACAAGGTGGGTTTCTCTCTAGATTCTAATCCCCTGGCTACAAGGATCGATGCATTATCAATAACATTTGAATACATAACTCATAAAGAATGCTAATGTATTCTCTAGTAGCTATTGTGCAATTGTTTTGTAGTCAAAAATACATAGGCTATAATTACACCTTGTTCAATAATATGTTACTTATGTAATGCCATGCAGCTAGAAGTCCCTCTTCGCCCAATGCTTGCTGCCTTTGCTAATGTAGCCTATCAGTTTATATAACGATAATAACCGCAGTTGTGTTGTCTCTCTCTCTCAGGTTGTGTGTTATCCCCGGGGACCGACGGGTCTGATTCGGATTTCTTCTCCGACCTGAATGACTGTTCCTCAGACAGCCTGTCGCCTCCTCTTGCCTACACCGGGAGCTTCTACACGGAGCCGTTACCGGGCACGGTGCCACCCTGCAGCACAGAAGCTCTGCTCAACATGATCACGGAGATAGTTGGGATCTGCACGGTGGAGGACCCGGCGAACAGCGAGACTCCGTCTGCCTCCCTCCCCGTCTCTGCCACACCTTGCTCGGCCATGAGCATTGCCTCTCCCCCTATTTACTCTCCCTCCACGGAGTCTGCCTCCACCGGATACTGGAGCCAGGCTCTGACCGAGATTCCTTCTCCTTCTTCCGGGGTGGACATTCAGACTCCCACCGCTGCCCCTGTGGTGGTCAAGAACGAGTTCAACAGCAACTGCGACGGCTGCGACAACGACCACTTCTCCCACCCTGGTCAGGATGCCTTCTCCCCGGGCAGCTTGGAGCAGCTGTTCCCGCTGTCTGGTCAGTCTCTGGAGGTAGATGTAAAGGAGCTTCTGGACTCTCTGCTGCTGACTGACATTAAGACGGAGTGTATCATCAAACAGGAGCCGTGCTACGTGGGAGACTGGGCTCAGAATTACCCTGTAGCTGTTAACGGGAGCTACGTCAACGATAGCTTTCTGGTCAAAACGGAGCCTCAGGAGTTCCAGACTGGGGCCTCAGGGCCGCAGCAGCTGGACGCTTGCAGCGACCTGGCGGCCTTCACCGCCTCTCTCTCCTCCTCCTCCCTGGATGCCATCCTCTCCTCCCTGCTGCCCAGCGTGTTCCCGAGGGGCAGGGGCGTGCACGCCACCGCTGGAGCAAGTAAAGCGACGGCCCGCTCCAGCACCGGGGCCGTGAAGGTGAAGCCGTTCCCGTGTCCAATAATCGGCTGTGAGAGGCGTTTCTCGCGCTCCGACGAGCTCAACCGCCACGTGCGCATCCACACGGGCCACAAGCCGTTCCAGTGCGCAATCTGCCTGCGCAGTTTCAGCAGGAGCGACCACCTGACCACGCACACGCGCACGCACACTGGAGAGAAACCTTTCTCTTGCGAGGTGTGCGGGAAGCGGTTCGCTCGCAGCGACGAGAGGAAGAGGCACGGACGAGTGCACGTGAAGCAGCAGCTGAAAGCTCAGATGATGGCAGCCTATCATCTGGCTTTCCCCGGTGGAGTTTGAACTGAACTCTAACTCTCTAAAGCTGGGCTTCGTGGCCCTGAGTTTAAACATGCTCTTTAGAAGGCTTCTGTTTGGTTCTACTGGCTTCGGTTGGTTCTACTGGCTTCGGTTGGTTCTACTGGCTTCGGTTGGTTCTACTGGCTTCGGTTGGTTCCGTCTGCCTGGTAACGTTGGCTATTGGCCCGGTTCAGTTGGAGGTGCTGACTTCAAAACGGGCCATCGGTTGAAAAATGGTGGAAAAGTTTCAACGGGAAAGAAAATAAAATAATCTCGTCTTGTCGGTTGGACGTGGAACTATTTTAGAACGTCTCTGGTACGTTGTCGTTGACATTATATCTGTCTGTTTGACTATATGTTGTGCTAAACAACGGAAATGAACAGAAACCGTTGAACTACGAGAGGATTAGTTGGTTTTCAGCACCTCTGTGAGTGGACAGCTCCTTGTCTGTCAATCCGAACAGACTGAAACATACAGCACATGTTCTGTCACTCGACAGTTCTGATTGTAAACTGGTTCAGTTGTCAGAGTTTGAGTTTTTTGTGCAACATTGCATGATATAGTTTTACATTGATGTGTTGATGTATATTTTATTATATAAATCTCTAATGTTAGGAGTTGGAATGTAACTTTTCTTTACTTCGAATCACATTTCTAGCCTTGATGTTGACCATATAAGCCTCTATTTTATCATTCAAAATATATATTTGAAATCTTCATAACCAAAACATTATTTATATTCTATTCTCTCAATTGTATTTTTCTACCTGTGTATATATATATATATATATTTATATTTGAAACATCCTCTTTCCTGTGATAAACATTCTCTATATTCTTTCGGAACTTCCATAAGAACGTTGAACAGTCACAGATGTATTATGACATCATTTCTCTAACCGATAGATTGTTCCCGGGTTAGGTGGCTCGTTGCTGCGCTCACACCGGTGGTTATTAACGGTAATTCATAACAGGGGTCTTGGAGTTTGATTGTACTTTCTACATTCATACAAGACTCACCGGGGGAGAAAAAAAAACCAAACAATATTCAACATTGTAGTTGATGAACCAAGTAGCACACATTGCTGTGCGTTTACGTACAAGTAGTTCAACTGCTAAACTCTTGTCTTGTTTGAGGCATGAAACGCAGATCTGTTTCTGGTTTTAAATGGAAGACCTTGTGTTATTTTGTTGCATGATGGTTATGAATAAAAAAAACAGTGAAATGACACGTGAGACGTTTCTATCGATTATCTACTTTATTCAGTACACAGACACCACACACACACCCTGCGTGTGTCTCGCACGCCTACAGCGCCCCCTACTGTCTGAAGAGTACTACAGATGCAGCGATGCAACTTATTATGTGAAATTATTTTGAGTCAATAAAAAAGGCAAATAACAAATAAGGTCCATCAAAAAGACACAGCAGATAGACTATAGGACTAACCTACACAGCAGATAGACTATCGGACTAACCTACACAGCAGATAGACTATAGGACTATAGGACTAACCTACACAGCAGATAGACTATCGGACTAACCTACACAGCAGATAGACTATAGGACTATAGGACTAACCCACACAGCAGATAGACTATAGGACTATAGGACTAACCTACACAGCAGATAGACTATAGGACTAACCTACACAGCAGATAGACTATCGGACTAACCTACACAGCAGATAGACTATAGGACTATAGGACTAACCCACACAGCAGATAGACTATAGGACTATAGGACTAACCTACACAGCAGATAGACTATAGGACTAACCTACACAGCAGATAGACTATCGGACTAACCTACACAGCAGATAGACTATAGGACTATAGGACTAACCCACACAGCAGATAGACTATAGGACTATAGGACTAACCTACACAGCAGATAGACTATAGGACTATAGGACTAACCTACACAGCAGATAGACTATAGGACTATCGGACTAACCTACACAGCAGATAGACTATCGGACTAACCTACACAGCAGATAGATAGACTATAGGACTAACCCACACAGCAGATAGACTATAGGACTAACCTACACAGCAGATAGACTATAGGACTAACCTACACAGCAGATAGACTATAGGACTAACCTACACAGCAGATAGATAGACTATAGGACTAACCTACACAGCAGATAGACTATAGGACTAACTTACACAGCAGATAGACCATAGGACTAACCTACACAGCAGATAGACTATAGGACCAACCTACACAGCAGATAGATAGACTATAGGACTAACCTACACAGCAGATAGATAGACTATCGGACTAACCTACACAGCAGATAGACTATAGGACTAACCTACACAGCAGATAGACCATAGGACTAACCTACACAGCAGATAGACTATAGGACCAACCTACACAGCAGATAGACTATCGGACTACAGGACTAACCTACACAGCAGATAGACTATAGGACTATAGGACTAACCTACACAGCAGATAGACTATCGGACTAACCTACACAGCAGATAGACTATAGGACTATAGGACTAACCACACAGCAGATAGACTATAGGACTAACCTACACAGCAGATAGACTATAGGACTAACCTACACAGCAGATAGACTATAGGACTATAGGACTAACCCACACAGCAGATAGACTATAGGACTATAGGACTAACCTACACAGCAGATAGACTATAGGACTATAGGACTAACCTACACAGCAGATAGACTATAGGACTATCGGACTAACCTACACAGCAGATAGACTATAGGACTATAGGACTAACCTACACAGCAGATAGACTATAGGACTATAGGACTAACCTACACAGCAGATAGACTATCGGACTAACCTACACAGCAGATAGATAGACTATAGGACTAACCTACACAGCAGATAGACTATAGGACTAACCTACACAGCAGATAGACTATAGGACTAACCTACACAGCAGATAGACTATAGGACTAACCTACACAGCAGATAGATAGACTATAGGACTAACCTACACAGCAGATAGACTATAGGACTAACCTACACAGCAGATAGACCATAGGACTAACCTACACAGCAGATAGACTATAGGACCAACCTACACAGCAGATAGATAGACTATAGGACTAACCTACACAGCAGATAGATAGACTATCGGACTAACCTACACAGCAGATAGACTATAGGACTAACCTACACAGCAGATAGACCATAGGACTAACCTACACAGCAGATAGACTATAGGACCAACCTACACAGCAGATAGATAGACTATAGGACTAACCTACACAGCAGATAGACTAAGCTACACAGCAGATAGACTATAGGACTAACTTACACAGCAGATAGACTATAGGACTATCGGACTGACCTACACAGCAGATAGACTACAGGACTAACCTACACAGCAGATAGACTACAGGACTAACCTACACAGCAGATAGACTATAGGACTATCGGACTGACCTACACAGCAGATAAACTATAGGACTGGCCTACACAGCAGATCGACTATAGGACTATCGGACTGACCTACACAGCAGATAAACTATAGGACTGACCTACACAGCAGATCGACTATAGGACTATCGGACTGACCTACACAGCAGATAGATTATAGGACTAACTCACACAGCAGATAGACTATAGGGCCAACCTACACAGCCGATAGACTATAGAACTAACCTACACAGCAGATAGACTACATGACTAAACTACACAGTAGATAGACTATAGGACTATATGACTAACCCACACAGCAGATAGACTATAGGACTATAGGACTAACCTACACAGCAGATAGACTACAGGACTATAGGACCAACCCACACAGCAGATAGACTATAGGACTAACCTACACTGCAGATAGACTATAGGACTATAGGACTAACCCACACAGCAGATAGACTATAGGACTATAGGACTAACCCACACAGCAGATAGACTATAGGACTATAGGACTAACCCACACAGCAGATATACTATAGGACTATAGGACTAACCCACACAGCAGATAGACTATAGGACTATAGGACTAACCCACACAGCAGATATACTATAGGACCAACCTACACAGCATAATGTTATTGTATGACCACAACAGATAGAGAAGGGGAGACAGACAGACAGACAGACATATAGATATATAGATATACTGTATATACAGATAGATATCCAGTAGCAAACCTGAGCTCACTCCTCGTGCTTATTATAAGCAGTGCATTACTGGTCAGGCACAGTGTTATGCGGTTAAGCGCACGGTGTCGCCAGTATGTGCCCATAGCCCGGTGCGCTATAGGGCAGCCCCCCGAAAGTGTCATGCGAGTGTGGGCATCGAGCCAGGGCGTATGGTGCCTGCTCAGCGTGTCTGGTCGCTGGTACGCAGTTTTGGTCCAGGGTATCCTGCGCCGGCTCTGCGTGCTGTGTCTCCGGGGTGCTGGGAGGGTTTCCTTTGTTTTGTCATTATTTAGTATGGTCAGGGCGTGAGTTGGGGTGGGCAGTCTGTTTTTATATGATTTGGGTATTTGTATGTTTCGGCCTAGTATGGTTCTCAATCAGAGGCAGGTGTCATTAGTTGTCTCTGATTGAGAATCATACTTAGGTAGCCTGGGTTTCACTGTGTGTTTGTGGGTGATTGTTTCCGTGTCTGTGTTTTTCACCACACGGTACTGTTTTGAGTTTCGTTCATTCCACGTTTATTGTTTTTTGTATTCAGTTGTTCATGTGTACTATTTCTTATTAAAAGAACCATGGACACTTAACCACGCCGCATATTGGTCCTTCGATCCTTCTCGCCTCTCCTCTTCGGAAGAAGAGGAGGAAATCCCTTACATAGATAGATAGATAGATACAGTGGGGAGAACAAATATTTGATACACTGCCGATTTTGCAGGTTTTCCTACTTACAAAGCATGTAGAGGTCTGTAATTTTTATCATAGGTACACTTCCACTGCGAGAGACGGAATCTATAACAAAAATCCAGAAAATCACATTGTGTCACGTTCTGACCTTAGTTCTTTTATTATGTATTTCTTTTAGTATGGTCAGGGCGTGAGTTGGGTGGGTTGTCTATGTTCTTTTTTCTATAATTTGGAATTTTCTGTGTTCGGCCTGGTATGGTTCTCAATCAGAGGCAGTTGTCAATCGTTGTCCCTGATTAAGAATCATACTTAGGTAGCCTGGTTGTCCCTGATTGAGAATCATACTTAGGTAGCCTGGTTGTCCCTGATTGAGAATCATACTTAGGTAGCCTGGTTGTCCCTGATTGAGAATCATTCTTAGGTAGCCTGGTTGTCCCCGACACCGAGCTAATGGAGACCAGGCTGAGCCAGGACACCGAGCTACTGGAGACCAGGCTGATCCAGGACACCGAGCTAATGGAGACCAGGCTGAGCCAGTACCCTAACTTCACAAGGGTAGAGGGCAGCATTGGGAATTTGGGATGAAAAGTGTGCCCAAGTTAAACTGCTACTCAGCCATAAAAGCTAGAATATGCATACATTTGATTAGAAAACACTGAAGTTTCTAAAACTGTTTAAATGATGTCGGTGAGTATAACATAACTCATATGGCAGGCAAAAACCTGAGAAAAAAATCCAACCAGGAAGTGGGAAATCTGAGGTTTGTAGTTTTTCAACTCATTGCCTATCGAATTTACAGTGTCTATGGGGTCATATTGCACTTCCTAAGGCTTCCACTAGATGTCAACAGTCTTTAGAACCTTGTTTGAGGCTTCTACTGTGAAGTGGGGCCGAATGAGAGTGGTTTGAGTAAGGTCTCTCCCAGAGTGCCATGAGCTGACCACGCGCGTTCACGTGAGAGGTACCTCTCGTTCCATTGCAATTCTAAAGACAAAGGAATTCTCCGGTTGGAACATTATTGAAGATTTATGTTAAACACATCCTAAAGATTGATTCTATACATCGTTTGACATGTTTCTACGGACTGTAACGGAACTTTATGACTTTTCGTCTGCACCTAGTGATCGCGCCTCATGACTTTCTATTTCTGGGCTAAACGTGCAAACAAAAAGGAGGTATTTGGACATAAATGATGGACTTTATCGAACAAATCAAACATTTATTGTGGAACTGGGATTCCTGGGAGTGCATTCTGATGAAGATCATCAAAGGGAAGTGAATATTTATAATGCTACTTCTGACTTATGTTGACAAGATCCTGCAACCATGGAGATGTAAATACCTGTCTATTTATGGAAAAAGTACACTGATTAACTGATGGTATTTTTTGGGGGGGAGGGGGTCTTGGATGGTTGAGGTGCAGCTGTTGGGGAACTGTGGGGTGATCTTTGAGGGTTGAGGGGCAGCTGTTGGGGAACTGTGGGGGGATCTTGAAGGGTTGAGGGGCAGCTGTTGGGGAACTGTGGGGGGATCTTAGAGGGTTGAGGGGAAGCTGTTGGGGAACTGTGGGGGGATTTTGGAGGGTTGAGGGGCAGCTGTTGTGGAACTGTGGGGGGTATCTTGGATGGCTGAGAGGTTGTTGGTTCAGCTTGGGCTGGTGGCTGATAGGTCGTTGGTTCAGCTTGGGCTGGTGACTGATAGGTTGGTGGTTCAGCTTGGGCTGGTGGCTGATAGGTCGTTGGTTCAGCTTGGGCTGGTGGCTGATAGGTAGTTGGTTCAGCTTGGGCTGGTGACTGATAGGTCGTTGGTCCAGCTTGGGCTGGTGACTGATAGGTTGTTGGTTCAGCTTGGGCTGGTGGCTGATAGGTCGTTGGTTCAGCTTGAGCTGGTGGCTGATAGGTCGTTGGTTCAGCTTGGGCTGGTGACTGATAGGTTGTTGGTAACGCTTGGGCTGGTGGCTGATAGGTTGTTGGTTCAGCTTGGGCTGGTGGCTGATAGGTCGTTGGTTTGGGTCTCCGTTTTGACTTGTTGGGAGATCTGTTGACGTCCTTGGGCAGGGCGTTGACCCTAGTTGCTTCTGTGTCTCTGGATGGGAGTCTGCTAGATTACTAATGTAATGTAAATGTTGAGAGGCAGGTAGATTGTATATTTTTACATTTGATAATAAAAATACATTTGAAAATATATAATAATGTCAGGTGAGATATCAACACCCCCTGTGGTTTACTGTGGTATTACAGCTACAGAGGACAGGAACAAGGTAGTGTAGTGAACAACATTGTATTGGTTCCTCTCTGGTTCTCTGTGGTATTACAGCTACAGAGGACAGGAACAAGGTAGTGTAGTGAACAACATTGTATTGGTGCCTCTCTGGTTCTCTGTGGTATTACAGCTACAGAGGACAGGAACAAGGTAGTGTAGTGAACAACATTGTATTGGTGCCTCTCTGGTTCTCTGTGGTATTACAGCTACAGAGGACAGGAACAAGGTAGTGTAGTGAACAACATTGTATTGTACCACACTGGTTCTCCATGGTATTACAGCTACAGATCAGGCTACTAACTAGTAAGATGTCAACTAGGCAAAGCTGCATAAACTGAACAGAAGAGGGAGCCATTTAGCAGAGTTGTGTCTAATGAAGAAAAGCACCATGGTCCAACCCTTAGCCTCTACTCCATAGACCCTACTCCCTAGCCCCTACTCCCTAGCCCCTACTCCCTAGACCCTACTCCCTAGACCCTACTCCCTGGACCCTACTCCCTAGACCCTACTCCCTGGACCCTACTCCCTAGACCCTACTCCCTAGACCCTACTCCCTAGACCCTACTCCCTGGACCCTACTCCCTGGACCCTACTCCCTGGACCCTACTCCCTAGACCCTACTCCATGGACCCTACTCCCTGGACCCTACTCCCGAGATCCTACTCTCAAGCCTTTAGCTCCTCCTCCCTATAGTAGTGACTGACAGTAGGGGTTAGGGGTCAATCCTCTCAGATCTACAGTAGTGTCTGACAGTAGGGGTTAGGGGTCAATCCTCTCAGATCTACAGTAGTGACTGACAGTAGGGGTTAGGGGTCAATCCTCTCAGATCTACAGTAGTGTCTGACAGTAGGGGTTAGAGGTCAGTCCTCTCAGATCTACAGTAGTGTCTGACAGTAGGGGTTAGGGGTCAATCCTCTCAGATCTACAGTAGTGACTGACAGTAGGGGTTAGAGGTCAGTCCTCTCAGATCTACAGTAGTGTCTGACAGTAGGGGTTAGAGGTCAGTCCTCTCAGAATAACACAGTTGAGCACATGGGAATGGTTGGCATTAACAGATATGATTCTAGTCCAGGGGTGGGAGAAGTGGCAATGAAGAAATATACAGTGGTAGAGGAAGTATAGACAAGATAATCTACTCTCTCTTCCTCTGTTTCACCACGTCGTCAGCAAGGCCGTGTGTGTGTGGTCAGAACAGGAAAGAGGCATACTGTCTATAAGTCTAAAACTGGAGTTCAGTCTCACTCAGCATCAAAACATGAGCGAACTGACACCACTCTGCTGGCAGCTCTGTAAGTACTATCTCTCTCTCTTTGTCTCTCTCTCTCTCCCTCTCTCTGTCTCTGTCTCTGTCTCTGTCTCTGTCTCTCCTCTCCTCTCTCTCCCTCTCTCTGTCTCTGTCTCTGTCTCTGTCTCTGTGTCTGTCTCTCTCTCTCTCTCTCTGTGTTGCGGCAGGTGAGACGGAGCACTTGTGTCTTATACTCTGTGATTATCTGGTTTACTATCTGTGTGGTTTATTATCTGTGTGGCTTAATATCTGTGTGGTTTAATATCTGTGTGGTTTAATTAAATATCCAAAATATTAGGAACACATTCAGACACACATTAAAATACATACACACACAATAATCAAAAATAGTCACAATCTTCAGTAAAAAGGTTTCCTAACAACTGTCTGAAATACCCTATAGGCACAAACTTCTCCAAATGTAAACTGTATTGTAGATCATTTCACAGCAAGGCACAAGGAAGCCAATCGCGTCTCCACCTAACTCTCTAGACACTAAAGGAGTCTCCACCTAAGTCTCTAGACACTAAAGGAGTCTCCACCTAACTCTCTGGACATTAAAGGAGTCTCCACCTAACTCTCTAGACACTAAAGGAGTCTCCACCTAACTCTCTAGACACTAAAGGATACCAAATAGCGTGCCCAATGTCAACTGCCTGCTACTCATCCCCAGAATATAAGATATGCATATTATTAGTAGATTTGGATAGGAACCACTCTGAAGTTTCTAACAATGTTTGATTAATGTCTGTGAGTATAACAGAACTTATGTAGCAGGCAAAACCCCGAGGACAAACCATTCAGATTCTTTTTTTTGAGGTCACTGTCTATTCAATGGAATTTCATTGGAAAACCAGATTTCTAAGGGACTTGTTTGCAGTTCCTACCGCTTCCACTGGATGTCACCAGTCTTTAGACATTGGTTGAGGTTTATCCTTTGCGCAATGAAGAAGTACGGCCATCTTGGATGAGAGTGAGGCGCGTGAACAGAAAGGTAGCGTCAGTTTGTTTTCTTATGGTATTGAACACAGATCATCCCGTGTTCAATTTGATCGATTATTAACGTTTAAAAATACCTAAAGTTGTATTACAAAAGTAGTTTGAAATCTTTTGGCAAAGTTTAACCAGTTGGATTTAGGGGGCGCTATTTTAATTTTTGTTTGAAAAATTTTCCCGTTTTAAACAAGATATTTTGTCACGAAAACGATGCTCGACTATGCATATAATTGACAGCTTTGTAAAGAAAACACTCTTACGTTTCCAAAACTGCAAAGATATTGTCTGTGAGTGCCACAGAACTGATGTTACAGGCGAAACCCAGATAAAAATCCAATCAGGAAGTGCCGCATTTTTTGAAACCGCCTCATTTCAATGACTCCTTCTATGGCTGTGGAGGAGCTAGGAGTCAGCTTACGTTTTCCACGTTTTCCCCAAGGTGTCTGCAGCATTGTGACGTATTTGTAGGCATATCATTGGAAGATTGACCATAAGAGACTACATCTACCAGGTGGTCGCTTGGTGTCCTCCGTCGCAATTATTGCGTAATCTGCAGCTGCAGTATTTTTCCGTTTGCCTTTGATGAGAAACCAACTGCCAGGAATGATTTTTCATCGAATAGATATGTGAAAAACACCTTGAGGATTGATTCTAAACAACGTTTGCCATGTTTCTGTCGATATTATGGAGCTAATTTGGAAAAAAGTTTGGCGTTGTGTTGACTGCATTTTAGTTTTTTTTTCTTAGCCAAACGTGATGAACAAAACGAAGCTATTTCTCTTACACAAATAATATTTTTGGAAAAAATTAACATTTGCTATCTAACTGAGAGTCTCGTCATTGAAAACATCCGAAGTCCTTCAAAGGTAAATTATTTTATTTGAATGCTTTTCTTGTTTTTGTGAAAATGTTGCCTGCTGAATGCTAGGCTTAATGCTATGCTAGGCTATCAATACTCTTACACAAATGCTTGTGTAGCTATGGTTGAAAAGCATATTTTGAAAATCTGAGATGACAGTGTTGTTAACAAAAGGCTAAGCTTGTGTGTTAAGGTGAGTGAATGAGGACCCAAAAGCGAATTAACTTAAACAGAGCTTCTTTAATAACCAAACATAGGTAGGCTCAGATAGACCGGCAGATTCCGACAGGACAGGACAAGGTTACAGCAAACATGACGATAGTCTGGTTCAGGCATGAAACACAACAAACAAGAATCCGACAAGGACAGGAACAAAAACAGAGAGAGATATAGAGGACTAATCAGAGGGAAAAAGGGAACAGGTGGGAAAAGGGGTGACGAGGTAGTTAGGAGGAGACAAGGCACAGCTGGGGGAAAGAGGGGGAGAAAAGGTAACCTAACAACCAGCAGGGGGAGACAGGGTGAAAGGAAAGGACAGAAAGACACAACATGACAATACATGACAGTACCCCCCCACTCACCGAGCGCCTCCTGGCGCACTCGAGGAGGAAACCTGGCGGCAACGGAGGAAATCCTCGATCAGCGCACGGTCCAGCACGTCCCGAGAGGGAACCCAACTCCTCTCCTCAGGACCGTACCCCTCCCAATCTACGAGGTACTGGTGACCACGGCCCCGAGGACGCATGTCCAAAATCCTGCGGACCCTGTAGATGGGTGCGCCCTCGACAAGGATGGGGGGGGGGGGGAAGACGAGCGGGGGCGCGAAGAACGGGCTTGATACAGGAGACATGGAAGACCGGGTGGACGCGACGAAGGTATCGCGGAAGAAGAAGTCGAACTGCGACAGGATTAATGACCCGAGAAATACGGAACGGACCAATGAACCGCGGGGTCAACTTGCGAGAAGCGGTCTTAAGGGGAAGGTTCTGAGTGGAGAGCCAAACTCTCTGACCGCGACAATATCTTGGACTCTTAGTTCTACGCTTATTAGCAGCCCTCACAGTCTGCGTCCTATAACGGCAAAGTGCAGACCTGACCCTCTTTCAGGTGCGCTCGCAACGTTGGACAAAAGCCTGAGCGGAGGGGACGCTGGACTCGGCGAACTGAGATGAGAACAGCGGAGGCTGGTACCCGAGGCTACTCGGGAAAAGGAGATAAAAAAAGGAGATAGCCCGGTCGCAGACGAAGGAAGCGAGTTGTGGGCGTATTCTGCCCAGGGGAGCTGTTCTGACCAAGACGCAGGGTTGCGAAAAGAAAGACTGCGTAAGATGCGACCAATAGTCTGATTGGCCCGTTCTGCTTGACCGTTAGACTGGGGGTGAAAGCCGGAAGAGAGACTGACGGAAGCCCCAATCAAACGGCAAAACTCCCTCCAAAATTGAGACGTGAATTGCGGACCTCTGTCCGAAACGACGTCTGACGGAAGGCCATGAATTCTGAAAACATTCTCGATGATGATTTGTGCCGTCTCTTTAGCAGAAGGAAGCTTAGCAAGGGGAATGAAATGAGCCGCCTTAGAGAACCTATCGACAACCGTAAGAATAACAGTCTTCCCCGCTGACGAAGGCAGTCCGGTGACAAAATCTAAGGCGATGTGAGACCACGGTCGAGAGGGAATGGGAAGCGGCCTGAGACGGCCGGCAGGAGGAGAGTTACCGGACTTAGTCTGCGCGCAGACCGAACAAGCAGCCACGAAACGACGCGTGTCATGCTCCCGGGTGGGCCACCAAAAACGCTGGCGAATGGAAGCAAGCGTACCCCGAACGCCAGGGTGGCCGGCTAACTTGGCAGAGTGAGCCCACTGAAGAACGGCCAGACGAGTAGGAACGGGAACGAAAAGAAGGTTCCTAGGACAAGCGCGCGGCGACGGAGTGTGAGTGAGCGCTTGCTTTACCTGCCTCTCAATTCCCCAGACAGTCAACCCGACAACACGCCCCTCAGGGAGAATCCCCTCGGGGTCAGTGGAGGCTACTGAAGAACTGAAGAGACGAGATAAAGCATCAGGCTTGGTGTTCTTAGAGCCCGGACGATAAGAAATCACGAACTCGAAACGAGCGAAAAACAGCGCCCAACGCGCCTGACGCGCATTAAGTCGTTTGGCAGAACGGATGTACTCAAGGTTCCTATGGTCAGTCCAAACGACAAAAGGAACGGTCGCCCCCTCCAACCACTGTCGCCATTCGCCTAGGGCTAACCGGATGGCGAGCAGTTCGCGGTTTCCCACATCATAGTACGTTCCGACGGCGACAGGCGATGAGAAAAATACGCGCATGGGTGGACCTTGTCGTCAGAGAGGGAGCGCTGAGAAAGAATGGCTCCCACGCCCACCTCTGACGCGTCAACCTCGACAACGAACTGTCTAGAGACGTCAGGTGTAACAAGGATAGGAGCGGATGTAAAACGATTCTTGAGGAGATCAAAAGCTCCCTGGGCGGAAACGGACCACTTAAAGCACGTCTTGACAGAAGTAAGGGCTGTGAGAGGAGCTGCCACCTGACCGAAATTACGGATGAAACGACGATAGAAGTTCGCGAAGCCGAGAAAGCGCTGCAGCTCGATGCGTGACTTAGGGGCGGGCCAATCAATGACAGCTTGGACCTTAGCGGGATCCATCTTAATGCCTTCAGCGGAAATAACAGAACCGAGAAATGTGACGGAGGAGGCATGAAAAGTGCACTTCTCAGCCTTCACAAAAAGACAATTCTCTAAAAGGCGCTGGAGGACACGTCGAACGTGCTGAACATGAATCTGGAGTGACGGTGAAAAAATCAGGATATCGTCAAGGTAAACGAAAACAAAGATGTTCAGCATGTCTCTCAGGACATCATTGACTAATGCCTGAAAGACAGCTGGAGCGTTAGCGAGGCCGAAAGGAAGAACCCGGTATTCAAAGTGCCCTAACGGAGTGTTAAACGCCGTCTTCCACTCGTCCCCCTCCCTGATGCGCACGAGATGGTAAGCGTTACGAAGGTCCAACTTAGTGAAAAACCTGGCTCCCTGCAGGATCTCGAAGGCTGAAGACATAAGAGGAAGCGGATAACGATTCTTCACTGTTATGTCATTCAGCCCTCGATAATCTATGCAGGGGCGCAGAGACCCGTCCTTCTTCTTGACAAAAAAAAACCCCGCTCCGGCGGGAGAGGAGGAGGGGACTATGGTACCGGCGTCAAGAGCTACAGACAAATAATCCTCGAGAGCCTTACGTTCGGGAGCCGACAGAGAGTATAGTCTACCCCGGGGGGGAGTGGTTCCCGGAAGGAGATCAATACTACAATCATACGACCGGTGTGGAGGAAGAGAGGTGGCCCTGGACCGACTGAACACCGTGCGCAGATCGTGATATTCCTCCGGCACCCCTGTCAAATCACCAGGCTCCTCCTGTGAAGAAGAGACAGAGGAAACAGGAGGGATAGCAGACATTAAACATTTCACATGACAAGAGACGTTCCAGGAGAGGATAGAATTACTAGACCAATTAATGGAAGGATTATGACAAACTAGCCAGGGATGGCCCAAAACAACAGGTGTAAAAGGTGAACGAAAAATTAAAAAAGAAATGGTTTCGCTATGATTACCAGAAACAGTGAGGGTTAAAGGTAGCGTCTCACGCTGAATCCTGGGGAGAGGACTACCATCCAGGGCGAACAAGGCCGTGGACTCCCTTAACTGTCTGAGAGGAATGTCATGTTCCCGAGCCCAGGTCTCGTCCATAAAACAGCCCTCCGCCCCAGAGTCTATTAAGGCACTGCAGGAAGCTGACGAACCGGTCCAGCGTAGATGGACCGACAAGGTAGTGCAGGATCTTGAATTTCATTTCATTTGCGATTTTCATGAATAGGAAACGTTGCGTTATGGTAATGAGCTTGAGGCTATGATTACGCTCCCGGATACGGGATTGCTCGACGCTAGAGGTTTAATTTAATAAGATTTAATGAAAGTTTGCATTTTATAGTATTTTATTTGAATATGGCGCTCTGCATTTTCCCAGAGAGGTTTTAACATCTATATGGTTTAAAATCTATATAGTTTAATATCTGTATTGTTTAACATCTATATAGTTTAACTTCTTGGAACTACCCCTCCCGGATCCGGGAGAATTGTCATCAACTGCACTAATTAGATTAACGCAACGGACAAAAAATCTTACTAGAAAATATTCATATTCATGAAATCACAAGTGAAATATAGCGAAACACAGCTTAGCCTTTTGTTAATCACCCTGTCATCTCAGATTTTGAAATGATGCTTTACAGCCAAAGCAAGACAAGCATTTGTGTAAGTTTATCGATAGCCTAGCATAGCATTATGTCCAGCTAGCAGCAGGAAGCAGGTCCCAGGTTTTAACTCAATTGTTTTTTGAACGGTAAATACTTGTCAATTCAAACCTTTCAAATTCAAACTCCGATTTGACACATTGATGTATACAGAGAAAAGAGTCGGCCAGAGAATTGAACCCTGTGGCACCCCATAGAGACTGCCAGAGGTCCAGACAACAGGCCCTCCGATTTGACACACTGAACTCTATCAGAGAAGTATTTGGTGAACCAGGTGAGGCAATCATTTGAGAAACCAAGGCTGTTGAGTCTGCCGATAAGAATGTGGTGATTGACATAGTCGAATGCCTTGGCCAGGTCGATGAATACGGCTGTACAGTATTGTCTTTTATCGATGGTGGTTAGGATGTCGTTTAGGACCTTGAGAGTGGCTGAGGTGCAGCCGTGACCAGCTCGGAAACCAGATTGCATAGCAGAGAAGGTAAAGTGGGATTCGAAATGGTCGGTGATCTGTTAACGAGGCTTTAGAAGACCATAGAAAGGCAGGGTGGATAGATATACTGTAGGTCTGTAATACTGAGTCATGAGGGCATGGAACTCACTTCCATCTAATATACAGTATTATACAGAGTCATGAACTGCCTTCCATCTAATATACAGTATTAAACAGAGTCATGAACTCCCATCTAATATACAGTATTATATAGAGTCATGAACTCCCTTCCATCTAATATACAGTATTATACAGAGTCATGAACTGCCTTCCATCTAATATACAGTATTATACAGAGTCATGAACTCCCTTCCATCTAATATACAGTATTATACAGAGTCATGAACTCCCTTCTATCTAATATACAGTATTATATAGAGTCATGAACTCCCTTCCATCTAATATACAGTATTATATAGAGTCATGAACTCCCTTCCATCTAATATACAGTATTATATAGAGTCATGAACTCCCTTCCATCTAATATACAGTATTATACAGAGTCATGAACTGCCTTCCATCTAATATACAGTATTAAACAGAGTCATGAACTCCCATCTAATATACAGTATTATATAGAGTCATGAACTCCCTTCCATCTAATATACAGTATTATACAGAGTCATGAACTGCCTTCCATCTAATATACAGTATTAAACAGAGTCATGAACTCCCATCTAATATACAGTGTTATATAGAGTCATGAACTCCCTTCCATCTAATATACAGTATTATACAGAGTCATGAACTCCCTTCCATCTAATATACAGTATTATACAGAGTCATGAACTCCCTTCCATCTAATATACAGTATTATACAGAGTCATTAACTCCCTTCCATCTAATATACAGTATTATACAGAGTCATGAACTCCCTTCCATCTAATATACAGTATTATATAGAGTCATGAACTCCCTTCCATCTAATATACAGTATTATATAGAGTCATTAACTCCCTTCCATCTAATATACAGTGTTATATAGAGTCATGAACTCCCTTCCATCTAATATACAGTATTATACAGAGTCATGAACTCCCTTCCATCTAATATACAGTATTATACAGAGTCATGAACTCCCTTCCATCTAATATACAGTATTATACAGAGTCATTAACTCCCTTCCATCTAATATACAGTATTATACAGAGTCATGAACTCCCTTCCATCTAATATACAGTATTATATAGAGTCATGAACTCCCTTCCATCTAATATACAGTATTATATAGAGTCATTAACTCCCTTCCATCTAATATACAGTATTATACAGAGTCATGAACTCCCTTCTAATATACAGTATTATATAGAGTCATGAACTCCCATCTAATATACAGTATTATATAGAGTCATGAACTCCCTTCCATCTAATATACAGTATTATACAGAGTCATGAACTCCCTTCCATCTAATATACAGTATTATACAGAGTCATGAACTGCCTTCCATCTAATATACAGTATTAAACAGAGTCATGAACTCCCATCTAATATACAGTATTATACAGAGTCATGAACTCCCTTCTAATATACAGTATTATATAGAGTCATGAACTCCCTTCCATCTAATATACAGTATTATATAGAGTCATGAACTGCCTTCCATCTAATATACAGCATTATACAGAGTCATGAACTCCCTTCTAATATACAGTATTATACAGAGTCATGAACTCCCTTCCATCTAATATACAGCATTATATAGAGTCATGAACTCCCTTCCATCTAATATACAGCATTATACAGAGTCATGAACTCCCTTCTAATATACAGTATTATACAGAGTCATGAACTCCCTTCTAATATACAGTATTATACAGAGTCATGAACTCCCTTCTAATATACAGTATTATACAGAGTCATGAACTCCCTTCTAATATACAGTATTATACAGAGTCATGAACTCCCTTCTAATATACAGCATTATACAGAGTCATGAACTCCCTTCTAATATACAGCATTATATAGAGTCATGAACTCCCATCTAATATACAGTATTATACAGAGTCATGAACTCCCTTCCATCTAATATACAGTATTATATAGAGTCATGAACTCCCTTCCATCTAATATACAGCATTATACAGAGTCATGAACTCCCTTCTAATATACAGTATTATACAGAGTCATGAACTCCCTTCTAATATACAGTATTATACAGAGTCATGAACTCCCTTCTAATATACAGCATTATACAGTGTCATGAACTCCCTTCTAATATACAGTATTATACAGAGTCATGAACTCCCTTCTAATATACAGTATTATACAGAGTCATGAACTCCCTAGGGGCGGCCCTGGTAATTTTGGAAATTTTTTCAAAAATCGTTAAAAAAAACCATGAGGACATGGAATTCCCATCTTTTTAGCGCAAGTGAACAGCAAACCTGGTTTTTAAGTGTATGTCAATTTTAAAGTCTTCTGTCTGTAATGTCATTTTTATTTTATATCAGACCCCAGTTAGACTAGCTGTCTCCATGGTATCAGACCCCAGTTAGACTAGCTGTCTTCATGGCGTCAGACCCCAGTTAGACTAGCTGTCTCCATGGTATCAGACCCCAGTTATACTAGGTGTCTCCATGGTGTCAGACCCCAGTTAGACTAGCTGTCTCCATGGTATCAGACCCAAGTTAGACTAGCTGTCTCCATGGTATCAGACCCCAGTTAGACTAGCTGTCTCCATGGTATCAGACCCCAGTTAGACTAGCTGTCTCCATGGTATCAGACCCCAGTTGTACTAGGTGTCTCCATGGTATCAGACCCCAGTTAGACTAGCTGTCTCCATGGTATCAGACCCCAGTTATACTAGCTGTCTCCAAGGTATCAGACCCCAGTTAGACTAGCTGTCTCCATGGTATCAGACCCCAGTTAGACTAACTGTCTCCATCGTATCAGACCCCATACTTCCATTCATTTAGATGGTTTACCTTCAGATGAAGGTTTAATATCTATATATATCTCCATACTACCATTCATTTATATGGGTTAATATCTATATATATATATCTCCATACTACCATTCATTTGTATGGGTTAATATCAATATATATCTCCATACTACCATTCATTTATATGGGTTAATATCTATATATATATATCTCCATACTACCATTCATTTATATGGGTTAATATCTATATATATATATCTCCATACTACCATTCATTTGTATGGGTTAATATCTATATATATCTCCATACTACCATTAATTTATATGGGTTAATATCTATATATATCTCCATACTACCTTTCATTTGTATGGGTTACCTTCAGATGAAGGTTTAATATCTATATATATCTCCATACTACCATTCATTTGTATGGGTTAATATCAATATATATCTCCATACTACCATTCATTTGTATGGGTTAATATCAATATATATCTCCATACTACCATTCATTTATATGGGTTAATATCTATATATATATATCTCCATACTACCATTCATTTATATGGGTTAATATCTATATATATATATCTCCATACTACCATTCATTTGTATGGGTTAATATCTATATATATCTCCATACTACCATTAATTTATATGGGTTAATATCTATATATATCTCCATACTACCTTTCATTTGTATGGGTTACCTTCAGATGAAGGTTTAATATCTATATATATCTCCATACTACCATTCATTTGTATGGGTTAATATCTATATATATCTCCATACTACCATTCATTTATATGGGTTAATATCTATATATATCTCCATACTACCATTCATTTATATGGGTTAATATCTATATATATCTCCATACTACCATTCATTTATATGGGTTACCTTCAGCCGAGTCCTGTGACACCTTTGGGGGTCGTAGAGCAAAAAACACACCAGTAGATGCTGAAGGCCAATAAAGGGAATGTGTTGGATTAAAAGCAAAAAAACAGATACCTCTTAAACTGAATGATTTTGTTGGGGATGTTTGTATTATGTTAATTAGATTGACTAAAAAATGTGTCACTATTAAGGACATTAATATCTGTGGTAAAGCTCAGTGTTTCCATCATGTACCATAGTGATAGTTCTCTCTGTGTGTTTCAGTGTTTACAGCATGTACCATAGTGATAGTTCTCTCTGTGTGTTTCAGTGTTTACAGCATGTACCATAGTGATAGTTCTCTCTGTGTGTTTCAGTGTTTACATCATGTACCATAGTGATAGTTCTCTCTGTGTGTTTCAGTGTTTACATCATGTACCATAGTGATATTTCTCTCTGTGTGTTTCAGTGTTTACATCATGTACCATAGTGATATTTCTCTCTGTGTGTTTCAGTGTTTACAGCATGTACCATAGTGATAGTTCTCTCTGTGTGTTTCAGTGTTTACATCATGTACCATAGTGATAGTTCTCTCTGTGTGTTTCAGTGTTTCCATCATGTACCATAGTGATAGTTCTCTCTGTGTGTTTCAGTGTTTACAGCATGTACCATAGTGATAGTTCTCTCTGTGTGTTTCAGTGTTTACATCATGTACCATAGTGATAGTTCTCTCTGTGTGTTTCAGTGTTTACATCATGTACCATAGTGATATTTCTCTCTGTGTGTTTCAGTGTTTACATCATGTACCATAGTGATATTTCTCTCTGTGTGTTTCAGTGTTTACAGCATGTACCATAGTGATAGTTCTCTCTGTGTGTTTCAGTGTTTACATCATGTACCATAGTGATAGTTCTCTCTGTGTGTTTCAGTGTTTACATCATGTACCATAGTGATAGTTCTCTCTGTGTGTTTCAGTGCTGTTGAGTACACTGGTATGCTGTAGCCTTGGACAAGGTGGAGGTGAGTACATTTCTCTATATTCATCACCTGTTCTATAATAGTAACATTTCTCTATATTCATCACCTGTTCTATAATAGTAACATTTCTCTATATTCATCACCTGTTCTATAATAGTAACATTTCTCTATATTCGTCACCTGTTCTATAATAGTAACATTTCTCTATATTCATCACCTGTTCTTTAATAGTAACGTTTCTCTATATTCATCACCTGTTCTATAATAGTAACATTTATCTATATTCATCACCTGTTCTATAATAGTAACATTTCTCTATATTCATCACCTGTTCTATAATAGTAACATTTCTCTATATTCATCACCTGTTCTATAATAGTAACATTTCTCTATATTCATCACCTGTTCTATAATAGTAACATTTCTCTATATTCATCACCTGTTCTATAATAATATTTCTCTATATTCATCACCTGTTCTATAATAGTAACATTTATCTATATTCATCACCTGTTCTATAATAGTAACATTTCTCTGTATTCATCACCTGTTCTATAATAGTAACATTTCTCAGGTTTGGATCTAGATCTACTGTCTCTATTGTATTATGACAGACCAGCTAGATCTACTGCCTCTATTATATTATGACAGACCAGATAGATCTACTGCCTCTATTATATTATGACAGACCAGATAGATCTACTGTATCTGTAACGGTTTTCTTCTGGGGAAAGAGAGGCGGACCAAAACGCAGCGTGGTTAATGGTAAACATCTTTAATAAAGATGAACAATGAACAATCTACAAAACAAGAAATGTGAGAAAACCGAAACAGCCCTATCTGGTGCAACAAACACAGAGACAGGAACAATCACCCACAAACACAGTGAAACCCAGGCTACCTAAATATGGTTCCCAATCAGAGACAATGACTAACACCTGCCTCTGATTGAGAACCATATCAGGCCAAACATAGAAATACACAAACCAGACACACAACATAGAGTGCCCACCCAGCTCACGTCCTGACCAACACTAAAACAAGGAAAACACATACGAACGATGGTCAGAACGTGACAGTGACTGTTATATTATGACAGACCAGCTAGATCTACTGTCTCTATTATATTATGACAGACCAGCTAGATCTACTGTCTCTATTATATTATGACAGACCAGCTAGATCTACTGTCTCTATTATATTATGACAGACCAGCTAGATCTACTGTCTCTATTATATTATGACAGACCAGCTAGATCTACTGTCTCTGTTATATTATGACAGACCAGCTAGATCTACTGTCTCTATTATATTATGACAGACCAGCTAGATCTACTGTCTCTATTATATTATGACAGACCAGCTAGATCTACTGTCTCTATTATATTATGACAGACCAGCTAGATCTGCTGTTTCTATTATATTATGACAGACCAGCTAGATCTACTGTCTCTGTTACATTATGACAGACCAGCTAGATCTACTGTCTCTATTATATTATGACAGACCAGCTAGATCTACTGTCTCTATTATATTATGACAGACCAGCTAGATCTACTGTCTCTATTATATTATGACAGACCAGCTAGATCTACTGTCTCTATTATATTATGACAGACCAGCTAGATCTACTGTCTATATTATATTATGACAGACCAGCTAGATCTACTGTCTCTGTTATATTATGACAGACCAGCTAGATCTACTGTCTCTATTATATTATGACAGACCAGCTAGATCTACTGTCTCTGTTATATTATGACAGACCAGCTAGATCTACTGTCTCTATTATATTATGACAGACCAGCTAGATCTACTGTCTCTGTTATATTATGACAGACCAGCTAGATCTACTGTCTCTATTATATTATGACAGATCAGCTAGATCTACTGTCTCTATTATATTATGACAGACCAGCTAGATCTACTGTCTCTGTTATATTATGACAGACCAGCTAGATCTACTGTCTCTATTATATTATGACAGACCAGGTAGATCTACTGTCTCTATTATATTATGACAGACCAGCTAGATCTACTGTCTCTATTATATTATGACAGACCAGCTAGATCTACTGTCTCTGTTATATTATGACAGACCAGCTAGATCTACTGTCTCTATTATATTATGACAGACCAGCTAGATCTACTGTCTCTATTATATTATGACAGACCAGCTAGATTACTGACGCTATTATATTATGACAGACCAGCTAGATCTACTGTCTCTATTATATTATGACAGACCAGCTAGATCTACTGTCTCTATTATATTATGACAGACCAGCAAGAATACAGTCTCTATTATATTATGACAGACCAGCTAGATCTATTGTCTCTATTATATTATGACAGACCAGCTAGATCTACTGTCTCTATTATATTGACAGACCAGCTAGATCATCTGTCTCTATTATATTATGACAGAACAGCTAGATTACTGTCTCTATTATATTATGACAGACCAGCTAGATCTACTGTCTCTATTATATTATGATAGACCAGCTAGATCTACTGTCTCTATTATATTATGACAGACCAGCTAGATCTACTGTCTCTGTTATATTATGACAGACCAGCTAGATCTACTGTCTCTATTATATTATGACAGACCAGCTAGATCTACTGTCTCTGTTATATTATGACAGACCAGCTAGATCTACAGTCTCTATTATATTATGACAGACCAGCTAGATCTACTGTCTCTGTTATATTATGACAGACCAGCTAGATCTACTGTCTCTATTATATTATGACAGATCAGCTAGATCTACTGTCTCTATTAATTTATGACAGACCAGCTAGATCTACTGTCTCTGTTATATTATGACAGACCAGCTAGATCTACTGTGTCTGTATTATTATGACAGACCAGCTAGATCTACTGTCTCTATTATATTATGATAGACCAGCTAGATATACTGTCTCTATTATATTGACATACCAGCTAGATCTACTGTCTCTGTTACATTATGACAGACCAGCTAGATCTACTGTCTCTATTATATTATGACAGACCAGCTAGATATACTGTCTCTATTATATTGACAGACCAGCTAGATCATCTGTCTCTATTATATTATGACAGACCAGCTAGATCTACTGTCTCTATTATAATGACAGACCAGCTAGATTATCTGTCTCTATTATATTATGACAGACCAGCTAGATCTACTGTCTCTATTATATTATGACAGACCAGCTAGATCTACTGTCTCTATTATCACCTGAACCGTTTCCTCTCTGACCCTCCATGTTTTTCTATGATGTCTCTACACACTTAGATAAAAGGGTTCCAAAAGGATTTTCGTCTGTCTTCCCCAAAGGAGAACCCTTTTTGGTTCCAGGTAGAACCCTTTTTGGTTCCAGGTAGAACCCTTTTTGGTTCCAGGTAGAACCCTTTTTGGTTCCAGGTAGAACCCTCTGTGGAAATGAAATTCGGCCCAATAATTACAGAGTACACTGGATATACCACACTATCTATTAACTAATCTAAACTAACCCTACCTACCCCTACACTGTCCCAATAATTACAGGGGACACTGGATATACCACACTATCTATTAACTAATCTAATCTAACCCTACCTACCCCACACTGCCCCTACACTAACCCTACCAACCCTTCACTGTCCCAAAAATTACAGAGGACACTGTATATTGGGGCGGCAGGTAGACAAGTGGTTTAAGAGAGTAGCCCACCCTCACTAGGTTAAACAGCTAGAGAATATCCTCTCTGCTGTGTTTCAGCATCTCTGTTAGAATATAAAGCCTTGTCTCAGGATAGTATCCTACCCTCATCACTAGGTTAAACAGCTAGAGAATAGCCTCTCTCTGCTGTGATTCAGTATCTCAGTTAGAATATAAAGCCTTGTCTCCAGATCTCAGGATAGTATCCTCCCCTCATCACCAGGTTAAACAGCTAGAGAATAGCTTCTCTCTGATGTGTTTCAGCAACTATGTTAGAATATAAAGCCTTGTCTCCAGATCTCAGGATAGTATCCTCCCCTCATCACCAGGTTAAACAGCTAGAGAATAGATTCTCTGATGTGTGTCAGCATCTCTGTTCCAATACAGGCTTTACTGCTCTTTAATAATTATCTCTCTCTCCCTGTCTCTCTCTGTCTCTCTGTCTCTCTCTGTGTCTCTCTGTCTCTCTCTGTCTCTCTCTGTCTCTCTCAATTCAATTCAATTCAATTCAAGGGCTTTATTGGCATGGGAAACATGTGTTAACATTGCCAAAGCAAGTGAGGTAGACAACATACAAAGTGAAAATATAAAGTGAAAAACAACAAAAATTAACAGTAAACATTACACATACAGAGGTTTCAAAACAGTAAAGACATTACAAATGTCATATTATATATATATATACAGTGTTTTAACAATGTACAAATGGTTAAAGGACACAAGATAAAATAAATAAGCATAAATATGGGTTGTATTTACAATGGTGTGTGTTCTTCACTGGTTGCCCTTTTCTCGTGGCAACAGGTCACAAATCTTGCTGCTGTGATGGCACACTGTGGAATTTCACCCAGTAGATATGGGAGTTTTTCAAATTTGGATTTGTTTTCGAATTCTTTGTGGATCTGTGTAATCTGAGGGAAATATGTCTCTCTAATATGGTCATACATTGGGCAGGAGGTTAGGAAGTGCAGCTCAGTTTCCACCTAATTTTGTGGGCAGTGAGCACATAGCCTGTCTTCTCTTGAGAGCCATGTCTGCCTACGGCGGCCTTTCTCAATAGCAAGGCTATGCTCACTGAGTCTGTACATAGTCAAAGCTTTCCTTAATTTTGGGTCAGTCACAGTGGTCAGGTATTCTGCCGCTGTGTACTCTCTGTTTAGGGCCAAATAGCATTCTAGTTTGCTCTGTTTTTTTGTTAATTCTTTCCAATGTGTCAAGTAATTATCTTTTTGTTTTCTCGTGATTTGGTTGGGTCTAATTGTGCTGTTGTCCTGGGGCTCTGTGGGGTGTGTTTGTGTTTGTGAACAGAGCCCCAGGACCAGCTTGCTTAGGGGACTCTTCTCCAGGTTCATCTCTCTGTAGGTGATGGCTTTGTTATGGAAGGTTTGTGAATCACTTCCTTTTAGGTGGTTGTAGAATTTAACGGCTCTTTTCTGGATTTTGATAATTAGTGGGTATCGGCCTAATTCTGCTCTGCATGCATTATTTGGTGTTCTACGTTGTACACGGAGGATATTTTTGCAGAATTCTGCGTGCAGAGTCTCAATTTGGTGTTTGTCCCATTTTGTGAAGTCTTGGTTGGTGAGCGGACCCCAGACCTCACAACCATAAAGGGCAATGGGCTCTATGACTGATTCAAGTATTTTTAGCCAAATCCTAATTGGTATGTTGAAATTTATGTTTCTTTTGATGGCATAGAATGCCCTTCTTGCCTTGTCTCTCAGATCGTTCACAGCTTTGTGGAAGTTACCTGTGGCGCTGGATGGGTGGAGATAACCACTTGTGCGTTGGGGAAAGTAGAAGAAGCCTTTTCAATCACTCTCTTCAGTGCTGTGGCCACTCTTTCCTGCTGTGCTCTCAGGTCGTTTGTGCCTGTGTGTATTATTATGTGGCTGGGTGAGCCTAGTTTGGCCTCAGACAGAAGGTCTAGGGCGCGCTGGGTGTTTGGACACCAGAGTTTAGACACACTGTGTTTGGGAAAAAGTTTTTTTTCTTCTATATATTTCCCATTTGAGTCCATAAGTAGTACAATCTGTGTCTTGTGTTTGTCCTCAGTGGGTGTGGGGGGGTTGTCAAAAGGGCTATCAGGGTGGCTGACAGGGGGGGTGCTCGGAGGGGGTGAGAGCCTCTGGGCTTGGGGTTCTTCATTTGTCTGTTCTGCTGTGATGTCGACTCTATGGTCAGGGTCTGGTGTGGACTGTTCTGCTGTGGTGTCGACTCTATGGTCAGGGTCTGGTGTGGACTGTTCTGCTGTGGTGTTGAGACTTTTGTTGGGTGCTGAGGTGGGCTGTTCTGCAGGCTTCTCTGTGGGGGTGGCCACCTCTCTAGTGGGTTGTTCTCTGTCACACGCCGTCCCCCTCAACTTCTCCTCCATCCCCCTCAACCTCTCCTCCACCAGCAGTCTGATACTCTCCTCTAGTGCTCTGTTCTGCTCCTCTTTATCCTGTTGTATTTGTCTCACCACTGTCCAAAGTGCAGATATGTCTCTGTCCACCTCCAGCTCTCCGGGTCTGGTTAAGGGGCTGTTGTTGTGCTGGACTGTTGTCTGGGTCTGTGCTGACTGAAGTGTAATCACCTGCTGTTCCAGCTCCACCTGCCTTACCTGACTCTCCACTGGGGGTTGCTCATCTGTGGGGTTACATAATGAAGAGGTCTGGTCTGACCCGCTCGGTGTGGGGGTATCATTATCAAGGCAGAGCTTCTCCTGCTGGGCTAATTCTTTGATTAGGTGAAAGTCCAGCTGAAACTGTTTGTGGTTATTCTGTACCATTACTGTTCCGGATTTATAGATATTTATATTACTTAACTCAGAGTCCTCGTTATCAAGTATTCTGAGTTTCCACCCCTCGTTAATCCCCCCTCTCGTAACAAAGGGGTAGTGTGCTAATATAGCACTGTGCCATGCCAGGGGATGGTTTGTGTGGAAGATAAGGTTGCTGATGTTCCCATTTTTGTAATAGTCAGCAAAAAGTGTTTCTTGATTTTCCATAAGGAGCTTCTTCTTGTGGTCTTTTCTTGCCTTATCATTCTTTACATGCAAAGGGTACTGTATTTTAATTACCTCTGAACAGCGGGAGGGAGCTTCTAAGGCCTCTCCATTTGGTTGGGGTAGACTGTGTGACTCTCCTGCCATTGTTGGGCTAATGGGCTTTGACACCTCTCACTTGACACGTCAGTGCTAGTTGAAGCTGTATCAAGCTTGGCAGAATTATGTTAGAATTCAGTCCTTATAAAGTAATGTTGTGTATTTTTCTTCTTGGCTTTTGGAAATAAAATATCGTTTCAGACTAAACATTACTCACTCAGTTCCAGGTTGGATGGTGTTTTCAGGTTTCTGTTGTTTTCCAGAGAATTTGCTGTATAGGGTAAAAAATCCTTGGTTGTTGTGAACTTTCCAGGTGATTCCGTAATTCCGTCCAAAATCAGGTTGTAGGTTTTAAGTTTTGATTTGAAGTAGGGGTTATGTTGAAGAGGGTAGAATCCAGTATGTGTTCCTGACAAAAAAATCCAAGTTTATCTAACTCCTAATCTATCTTTTTTAAAGAAAATGCTGAAAAATGCAGGAGCTCTGATCCTCTCTCTCTCTCTCTCTCTCT